>NC_056746.1:1447261668-1447429090 GCF_019279795.1 Protopterus annectens | reverse complement strand
ATAGAAGCAGTGCAGAATAAGGTGAAGTCCTAAGACTGGAAAAACTCCCATATCAGCCTCAACAAAAAGTTGAGATCCCTCATCAAATTCTATAAAGCTAGCTATGAAAACAGAATTGCAGCTGATAGTAAAGACAACCACAAGGCCTTCCATAGTTATGTAAAGAACCTCCATGGCAATACCCAGATTTGCTCTGAGCTACTGAACAATGGTACCTCCTATACTGAGCCAACAGATATTGCCAATATACTGGCAGACAGATTCAGTGCCAACTTTATCCCTCCCCCACAATGGACCAGTCCCAATACCAGTAGATTGCCAGGCATCCAGTATTACTGCTGCTCAGTTAAAACAGCACTGTCCAAGGCCAAGAATACAGCTTCCATGGGACATGACAATATCCTTGTTCTGTGTTCCACATGAACTACAAAGTGAACTGGCACCTCACCTGTGTGCCCTGTTCAATCACAGCCTCACCTCAGGCTTTGTCCCTACTGAATGGTGCACTGTTACAGTCATACCTCTCCACAAAGAAGAGCTACTACAGATCCTGGGAACTATCACCCCATTAGCCTGACGAGTCTGATATGCAAAGCTATGGAATGCATCATCATGGACCTAATAAACAAGGATACAGAGAATCTTCAAACTCTGGAAACCACACAGTTTGGTTTTGTGAAGGGTAGATCATGCCTGCTCAACTTGGTTGACTGCTTTGAGTCAGTCACCAGAGCTGTGGGTAACAGCAAGGTGGTTCATACAGTCTGCCTTGATCTAGCCAAGCCTTTAATACCATTCCCCACTCAGGAATCATAGAAAAACTCACTAAGCTAGGCATCAACCCCTATATCACTAGGTGGATTGCAAACTGGCTCACAGGTAGAACCCATAGTGTGAAAGTAGCTGACTCCAAGTCAGACTGCTGACCAGTCACTAGTGGAATCCCACAGTGTTCGGTCCTGGGTCCTCTCCTGTTTGGTATGTACTTCTCTGAAGTCCAGGCTAACGCAAAGGGACTCTGGCTGACAACGTTCGCAGACGATTGTAAGTTGGGCGCTATTATTAACTCCTCGAGTGATGTTGACATCCTACAGAAAGGCCTCACTGAGACCAACAACTGGTGTCGGAACCATGGCCTTAAATTCAATGCCAAAAAATGTGTCATCCCCCAGTTCACATGAATTACCACATCGATGGTAGTCCACTGAACACAAAAGGCGATGTAATGTGATCCTATCTCGCCTACATTCTCTACAGATGGGTTCGGAGCCGATCCTCGGCTCCGACTCGGCCGCTATACAATAGAATGCAGTCTCTTATTGGCTGAGTTACCTCGTATCCCAGGATGCACCACTACTGCTTCCCCAGATCTCGTTTGCCGCTTCTGAAGCATAGACGTGGTCTCGGACTTGGCTGAGCTAAGTGCCTCTTAGTAAAATTATTTCTGTCTAGTTTTGTGCTAAAACTTACCCAAAAGCTGTTTTAACAGCTACTTGTTGTTGTGTGACTGAGTTTTGAAAGTTTTTTGTGGTAAAATTGTATTTTGTTTGTGGTAAGTGTTCCCGTTTAAGTTAGACGGGCCTTGCCCTATCCTAGGCGTTTCAGTTAGAGTCTAGGCTGTTGTTTGTGTAGTTTAGTGTGTTAGAAGTAAATAACCATGTCGAAGGAACATAGACCATCAGGTTTTAAAAAATGTTCCAAATGTAATTATAAAATGTCCATTACGAACGACCATTCTTTGTGTGTCTATTGTCTAGGCCAGAAGCACCTCCAGGAATCCTGTAGCGTTTGCCACACTTTTTCCTCTCGCGTACTCCAAGAGAGGAAAAATAAGTTGATTTTGAAAGGGCTTATTACCCCTTCCTTTGAGGAAGCCCTATCTTCTTCTTCTCCTTCCCCTTCGAGGAAGAAAAAATCTTTGGCTCCGACCAGCTCGTAGGATCCGGCAGCTAAAAAGTCACGGCAGGCTTCTCCGTCGGCTCCACGGACTTCGGAGCCGAGGGTGGAATGGTTTGCCTCGATGTCTCCAGCCTCGACTCCTCTGGCTTCGGAGTCGAGAGCTCGGGCGTCGAGAGGCGAGTCATCTCCATCGGCTCCACTGCCTTTGGAGCCGATGAGGGTTGCCCGCTCAGACTCTTCCCCTTCGGTGCCGAAGTCCCCATTGGCTCCGAGGGAAATTGCAGTGGTAGTGGAATCTCCCTCGGCACCGATACTTCTCGAACCCATACGGAGCCGGTCCCCCAGTCTTTCGGAGCCGGCGGAGAAGTCAACTTGGTCCCGGTCGGTCTCTTCTCGGTCTTCGAGGATGTCTGATTCGGATGTAGACAGGGTGCTTCAAAGACTTTTTCAGTCTCCGGTCTTTGCAAAATTGATACCGGCTCCAGCCCAGTCAGCTTCGGAGCCGATTTACCATCCTGCTATCTTGGTTCCTCCTCCAACAGCTTCGGCGCCATTGGAGTCAGTGTTGGTGGAGCCAGTGGAGGTTGTCGGGTCGAGTCAACGTGCTTCCTCTTGCACTGTTTCTTCCTCAGAGGTTCGTCCAAAAGCATTTCGGAGGGACCTCCAGGAAGAAGGGAACCCCCAATGGGGGTAACCTCAGGCCCAAGGGCTCCGCTGTCATGAGACAGGGGGATTGCAAAAGAGCCAGTCTCCGTGCCAAGGGAAGGTGGTGATGAGATGGTAGAAGTGGCCAGAGAGGATTTGGCCAAGGCACTCCTCATGGCCTTGAAGGCGGGACCCCCACAGTCCTGGGATGGTTCAACCCCCAAGGCCACAACAGCAGTCAGAACTCCCGCAGCCGACGCACCGAGAGGGAGACTCGGAACCAAAAGGATCGGTCCCGAAGCGTTATAAGAGTTCTGGGAACACAGGTTAAGAGCAACCTCTCTTTTGACCACCACATTGCCACTGTGGTCAGAAAGTCCTTCTATGTAGCACATCTCATTACTAAGGGTTTTGCATCCAGGAAGAAAGAGGTCATTGTTTCCCTCTACTCTTCCCTTATTAGGCAAATCATTGAGTACAATGGTTCATTTGGCATGTAGCTCACTAAACACCTACAACAACTGGAGAGGCCGCAAAAGTACATCACAAAGAGGATCCTAGGCCTTAAACATTTGTCCTATATGGACAGACTAAAAAAACTCCAACTATTCACTGTCTCATATCGTCTACTTAGAGGCGATCTCTGCTTGACTTACAAAAGCCATGTCTGACCCAGCTCTGCTAAAATACTTCATTTAAAGTAATCCCAATCCCTCCGCACCACATGCTCCAGAGACCTCAACCTCATTACCACAATCAACAGAACATGCTGGAAGGACAGGTTCATAACACAGAGACTGCCCCTGCTATGGAATAGACTTCCCATACATGTCAAGCAAAACACCTCACTGGCCCTCTTCAAGAGAAATCTTGATGAGTGGATAGAAATTAGAAAATTTACCCCAGGGATCACTCCAGTGGCTTTACTCAATAGAGGCACTGGGAACTAAGGTCGGGTGGCACAATGCCAGGGTAATCCTATGGGCTAGCCTTGTAAAGACTCCAGGGCCATTAGCCTAGTACACACCTATGAACCTATATACATTCTTGCATTCCAGAGCATTTTCTAAAAAATCAACTTAAAAAGCATGCATTAAACAAATGAACATATTTTGTGAACAATAATAGCTATTACAACTGTACAAATAGAAGTGTTATTACTAAAACTGTTCTTTATAGTGATAACAGTAAGTGCATTCAAATTGTTGCCATAAATATTATAATACATTATAATACACACCTGAAAATAATATTTTTTTGCTAAACTTTTACAAATTTGCATTTCTTGGAAACTGTCCAACCTAGACATATATTAGAACTAAACATAAGCTTTCACATGATAATAAGAAATTCCCTCTGAGTGCAGATATTTACTGAAGTATGAAACATATGCTTAAATGTAAAATTAGCAATAAAAATAACACTGAATATCTCCCAAGATGTGCAACTTAAAATATCAAGAACAGTTTTCTTCAACAGCATCTAAGGTTTCACATTATGTCTTGCAATTGTTTCTAAGTGACTTGGTTTTTGAAATATTAAGTACACATGAAAATACTGCTTGTTTTCATAATTAGTAACAAACAAAATGTGATATTTTCACAGTATAGTGTAATATAAATTGATAGTGGCAATGAATCCTCCTGTGTTCCACCGGGGCATTTCATAAAATACCTCTTAATAACATAGAAAAACATGAACGTAAATATGAACATATGAATAATAGTGTTTAGAAACAGTGATTAATTTCTTCACTACAGGACATCCTAGATTAACAATCTTATTTTAATAGGTTCATAGGTTGGTACTAGGCTATCGGCCCAAGGGCCTATATAAGCCTAGCCATAACAATTCCCTGCATATTTCTTCCCACAATATTTACTTCCCTGGACCCCTGTCTAGCAAGGTGACTGACATGATCCCCGGGGTGAATTTCCTATCTCCCATCCAATCGTCAAGGTTCCTTTTGAAAACAGCCAAGGAGGCACTTTGCTTGAAACATATGGGCAATCTATTCCAGAGTATGGGGAGTCTCTGGGTCAGGAACCTATCCCTCCAGCATGTTTTGTTCATTGCGACAAGGTTTAGATCCCTGGAGTGTGCAGCTCTGAGGGATTGGGATTTCTTTAAGTGGAACATGTCCAACAGCTCAGGGTTTGGCATGGCCTTGTATGTTAAGCAGTGATTGCCTCCGAGTAGGCGATATGCCACAGAGTATAGCTGGAGTTTTTTTTAGACGGTCAGCATAGGGCATCTGCTTTAGGCCTGTGATTCTTTTACTGAGGTATTTCTGCAGCCTTTCCTCCTGTTGCAGATGTCTTGTGAGGTACTTACCAAACAGGGCATTGTACTCTATTAATGGGTCTAATGAGGGATGAGTACAGTGGGACAATAACCTTCTTTTTTCTGGATGAAAAGCCCTTAGTGATGAGGTGTGCCACATAGAAGGATTTCCTGACTGTTGTGGCGATGTGTTTATCGAAGGTGAGACCACTGTTCAGCTGTGTCCCTAAGTCTCTCATCACACTTTCTGTGTTTAATGTACTGCCACCTATGTGGTAATTCATGGGTACATGGTTTTTCCCAGAGGGGATAACTATACATTTCTTGGCATTGAGATTAAGCCCATGGCTCTGGCACCAAGCATCTGTTTCTGTAAGGCCCTTTTGTAGAATATCCACATCATTTGAGGATTCAATAATGGCTCCCAGTTTGCAGTCATCTGCAAACTTTGTAAGCCAGAATCCCTTAGTGTTGGCCTGTATTTCAGAGAAGTAGATGCCAAACAAGAGCAGTCCCAGGACTGAACTCTGAGGTACTCCACTTGACCGGAGCTGGATTTGGAGTCGGCAATTTACACAGTCTGGGTTCTGTCAGTAAGCCAGTTGGCAACCATCAAGTGACGTAGGAAATTATGCCCAGCTTAGTAAGTTTATCTATGATTCCAGAGTGGGGGGATGGTGTTGAAGGCCTTGGCGAGGTCCAGATAGGCTGTGTAGACCACCTTACCCTCGTCCTCAGCTCTGGAGACTGATTCGAAAAAGTCAATCAGATTCAGGAGACAACATCGGCCCTTCATGAACCCAAACTGGGTGGGGTCCAGTGTTTGAAGGTTGCCAATGTCTTTGTTTATAAGTTCCATGCCTTTGCAGATCAGGCTCATCAGAGTGATGGGACGGTAGTTCCTGGGATCCAAGGTGGATCCCCCCCTTGTGGAGTGGGATAACTGTAGCTGTGCACCACTCAGTGGGCACGGAGCCTGAGGAGAGGTTATGATTAAACATGACACAGGTGAAGTGCCAGTTCATTTTGTAGTTCATGTAGTACACAGCCCGGGATGTCATCTGGTCCCATGGTTGCTGTATTCTTAGCTTTGGAGAGTGTGGTTTCTACCTGTGTGGCCATGATTACCAGAATTTGGCAATCTTTTGGTACTGAGATGAGCCCTTTAGAGGTTGAGAGGGGGGTGACGTTGGCACTAAATTGATCTGCCAGGATATTGGCAATATCCCTGGGATCAGTATATTTAATGCCATTCTGTTGTAGCTCAGAGCAGATCTGAGCATTGCCATTTAGATTCTTGACATAAACTATAGAATGCCTTGTGGTTGTCTTTGGAATCGTTGGCAATTTTATTTTCATAATTAGCTTTGGAGGATTTTATGAGGGATCTCAGCTTTTTACTGAGGGTGGTAAGGGAGTTTTTTTTGCATCCTGGGATTATCCTCTTTTCTGCAACAGTTTCTTCCTTCTGTTGTATAGTTTGTTTATGGCAGGGGACTGCCAGATTGGCTTCCTTTTTTTGGAGGACAGCATCTTGGTTCTATTTAGGATGGCACGATTCATGCACGAGTAGATGTGTCGTACAGTGCCTTAGTGTAGGATTCAGCAGTCAAACTTTCAGATCCCATCTGCATGGGTGTCATGAAGTTTGTCATTTCTGACTCGAGTAGCATAATGTTAGCTTTGGAGAAGTTTTTTACAGAGGTTTCCTTACTGGGGGGTGGGGTGGGATGTGAATGTCAAGGGTGATTTGTTTATGGTCAGACCTGACCAATGAGGGGGTGACCACTGGTGTGGAGCATCTATCTCCCATGTTGGTAATGACCACGTCTAGGATACTGGAGCCCCTGGTGGGACAATGGATTAATTGATCCAGGGCGTTGGAATTTATGAATACCAAGAACCGTTGGGAAAAGGTATTGGTACCAGAGTAGTTTTCCCAGTTAATGGCAGGGTAGTTGAAATCACCCAGTATTAGGGTGTTTGGTAGTATCTTAATATTTTCCAGTATGTTTAGAAAGGTGTAGTGAAATATCTTGGGGCATGGTGGGGGGATCTGTAGCAAGCTACAGTTTGGATTGCAGTCTTACCTAGTGTTAGTTGCACCTGGAGAATTTCAGATGCACTGTGTTAGGCAACTAGCCTGGAGGTGTGAATATCCTTGGTGAATATGGACACTCCTCCACCTTTACTGTTTCGGTCTTGGTTTGGTGGCCGAAAAGTGTGGTAAGAGTTGTAGCCTGGTATTGCAGGGTTGCTCTCTGGAGCCTAGAATCAGGTCTCAGTTACTTCACAGACATCGATGTTCTCCATTTTTAGGAGTGCCTCGAGAGAGTGCATTTTGAGGTATAGACTTATAGCATTGAGTAGCATTACCTTCAGATTTTGCATGCATGTATCTGTTATGGTGGTGGTTTTGTCCTTTGAACCTTGCCTAAAAAAGGCACTATAGGGGTGGCAAGAGCTTTAGCCAGTAACCTGAATCCCAGGGTTGACAGGTGTAGATCACCTCTGGGAAAGCATTGTGGTTTGTCGATCATGTCTTCCCAGGCAGACAGATACTGGATCTCCTTTGAATGACACCAGAAGCTTAGCCAATTGCTGAAGTCAATGATTTTGTCCTTATACTGTGGCATCATTCTGGATGAAGGCAGGATGCTACTCAGGGCTAGAGTCATACCTGCCTGGGCCACATAATCCGAGAGCTCTTCCATGTCTCTTTTCATGTCGTCCAGGGAGGTACGTCTCAAGTCATTCACTCCAACATGGACAATGACAGAGTCATATTTGTACTTGTTGTGGAGTGACCTGCATGGATGCATTATGTGGTGGATCCTGGCACCCGACAGGCAGCTGACTGTAATTTTCTCCTTGTTCAGCCTGGTGAGTGGGACATCAGTGTGCCCAACTATGACTAAAGTGTTGGGTACATTGTCTTGCCTTAGGGACTGTTGTTGGGAGGCACACTGTGATCATTCTTGCTAATAGCACTTTATTTTGGATACTTCCAGTTCACCCTCATAGCTTGTTATGGCGGCCAGACCTTTGGTTGCGACTAGTGTTTGTTTGCGTTTCAGCTTTGGAGGTCCTTGTTGCTTGGGCAGGTTAAAGTTAAGGGCCTCCGCATATGTGGGTTTAGTGTTGCTGTGTGGGTGTTGATGGTGTGGGCTTTGAAGGGCCATGTGTTGCTTGAGGTGTAGTGCAGGTGTTAACCTTCTCCTCTTGACTGTTTAGCACAATCTTGGCTGGAGAGAGCTTTGCCTCCAGTTTGGCTAGGTAAGTGCATCTCTCACAGGTTGTAGTGTTGGGTGGTAGGAGGAGAGGGTTGTCTGTGTACATGAGGCAGTTGCTGCATTGCCCCAGTATTCCCAGATCCACCAGGTGGGCAGAAGAAATCACCGGAAGCTGACCCTTGGACATGCCTGTTTAGGTGCTTTTTTTTTTGTAAACTACAAGAGCTGTTTTCACTTACCTTTGCAAGGTATTTTGCAATTATAGGCTGTTTAATGCCTACGATTAATTAGTCCTTATTGACAAGGAGAGTGTAGTGCTTGTATCAGTTTAAGGCTTCCTAGTGCTTTCCAGCAGGTTCTAGAGCAAGTGCTAGTCACAGGGGTTCAGATTTTAGTGCTACTACTGGGAAAACAGCTAGTTCTAAGGGAAAAATTGAAGAGCAGACTTTCTGGCACCTGGAATAGTTTAACCATAGCCCCACGGTGCTGCACGATGCAAAAAATGCTCAAACACACACATTTTTAAACCAGAAAGTTGAAAGGGATAGAAATCAGCCCAAAAAGGCTAATAAAATTACAATTTCAGATCTGGAAACCACTCCTCTAGTGTTAGATAGGCAGCACAATGCTCACCACTCCCACCGGTAAGCAGTAGGGCTTCCCTCTCTACCATGTTGTTAATAACTCCTTGCACTTTCTAATACTGCCTATTATTAGCTGTTAATTCACTTTGTCAAAGAAGCCAGACCCAAAAAAGGTCTGGCCGCCATAACAAGCTATGAGGGTGAACTGGAAGTATCCAAAATAAAGTGCTATTAGCAAGAATGATCACAGTGAAAACTTCACATTGGCTGGGATTTTCTTGCAGTTTTTACTGAATGGTTTGTCTCTGTGAACATTCTACATGTGAAATGAAACATGCTGAAAATATACTAAAACATTTTTATTGGAATTCTTTAATTGCACAGC
Organism: Protopterus annectens; assembly: GCF_019279795.1. NCBI lineage: Eukaryota > Metazoa > Chordata > Ceratodontiformes > Protopteridae > Protopterus > Protopterus annectens. Next base: position 1,447,420,061 of record NC_056746.1, on the reverse strand, counting down.
AGCTAATAAGATAACTGTTCAGAGTGCTGCATGTTTGTCCTTTTAGCTGCTCATTTGTATTCTTTATATTTATTTTATATGTTTGAAGCCAGGATATACTGGGATATGGGGTACTATAATGTTGGGCAAAACACTCCCCCATTAAAATGCCTGTGTTTTTCATGCCCAACATAGAATATGCCTGGCTATACTAATAGTAGGAAATTCTGAAGAGATTGTTCTTTCTATCATTTTATTTTTCATTTATTTCAACCCTCCAATGCACATTTATTTATTTATTTATTTAAATTTGTTGACCGGGAGTGTCCGACTGGACGTAGGTCCATTTTCAGCGGAGGCCCGGGGAGAAAAGCTCCACAGTAAAATAAACAGACAGTAGTTACATTGGATTACATAGTGATTAACAATTTAACATAGCAATTACTTACAACATATTTACAGATGAAGAATTCATCATAGTACATCAGTAGACAACTAGAATCTTTATCTGTGAAGTACATAACAGATATTACAATGAAAAGTTCCTGTTGTATAATAAGTACTAGGCTTATGAGCATCTGAGCTTGCTATAATCAAGGTAGTTAGTGGAGTGGAAAGAAAGGTAGTGGTTGGATGGGGTGGATGATATTAGAGTGGGAGTTGCAAGGGCATAGCCAGCATGTTTTTAGGTGCGCTTTTTAGTAAAGTTTTGAAGTGGGTGCATGATGATACGGAGGTAATTGTGGGTGGGAGTGAGTTCCATAGTTTGGCTATGGCGCAAGAGAATAGTGCTTCACCAGCAGAGTTATTGGCTTTAGTGATCTGCAAGCGATTTTTGTTGCTGGATCTTAGTGGTCTGGTGGTGCGATAGGGTTGGAGTAGATTCTGGAGGGATGGGACATTTAGTGGATGGTTTACTAGTTTGTGGGCGAGTGATAGTTGATACCACTGAAGGAGGTGAGGGAGTTCAAGCCAGCCCAGTTCAGCAAGTGAGAGACAGTGGTGACTACGGTAGGATGCCCCTGTGGCAAATTTGGCGATTTTGTTGTAGCAGGTCTCTAGCTTGTTTAGATCACATTGCCTTAGGTTGGTATATATTGGAGAGGCATAAAGTAGGGTGGAGATAAGGTGGGAATTTGCTATTGAAATCTTTGCTGCTTTGGTGAGAAATTGCTTATTTCTGTATAACGCTCCTAGTTTTTTGTGGACTTTTTTTATGGTCATGGATACGTGAATGTCAAATTTTAGTTTATTGTCTATTTCCACTCCTAGCAATTTGATGTGTTCAGTTGGGTATATAGTGGTGTTGTCTTTTGCTATGATGTTAAAGTGAGAGTTGTTTTGAGTATGTTTGGTGGGTTGGAAGATGAGTAGTTTAGTTTTGTTTGGGTTGAGTATTAATTGGGCATCGGATAACCATGTTTCAACAGAGGAAAAGGCTTCCTGTGTGACTTTTTGCAGTTTGGGTAGGGACTGGGCTGAGCAGATGATGGTCGAGTCATCTGCGTATTGTATGAGTGTGCCATGTTTGGTGGCAGAGGCTAGATTATTGGTGTAAACAGAGAAGAGTAGGGGTCCAAGGATGGATCACATGCCTATAAAACTTCTAGCCTCATTAGACATAAATGGTTATTATTTAACTTTGTGCATCAGACAGGTTTAGGAAGACTTATCAGAGCAAATTTAAGTAAAAGTAAACTTTATTGTCATTTAAAACTACACATGTGTAGCCTAAACGAAATTTCGTGCATCAGCTCAGTTCAGTTCAGTTCAGCTAAGCGCAAGATACGGTAAAGAGAAGATGTTCTGATGAAGCCCACTATAAGAGTGGGTGAAAGCGCTTAACCAGTTTTTCTTGTTCTTGTTTTTGTTTTTCTATTTTATGTGCTGTCAGTATTTGGAGTTTTCGTAGTGCTGTTCGTTCATGGAATAAAATTGCGTTATACCAGAGGTGCTTGAACACTTATTGGAGTGTCTGTGACAAGGGATTCGGTTGTCCTTAGCCTTGTAAGCTGTGTTTATCTCCTTCAGAAGCTCATATACCTTATGGGTGAGCCATGCTTCTGGTTATCTCTAATAGTGATACTCTTGGAATTTGTTACCCCATCAATGCAGTTTGAAATGTATGCCATCACTACCTCAGTGTATTCATCAATGTTCAGATGCTGATTCACTGTGGCTGCCTCCTTGAACATATCCCAGTTGGTCCTTTCAAAGCAGTCTTGGAGGGCCTCCATAGCCCTCTCGGGCCATACCCTGATTTGTTTATTTGTGGGTTTCTCTCTGACCAGTGCAAGTTTGTAAGCGGACGATAGAAAGATGGTACAATTGTCAGTTTCCCATTTGTATAAGTTGCACTGCCTTATAAGCTTTCATTAAGTTTATGTATACCTTGTTCAGGATATTATCATCCCTTGTAAGAACGTACACATACTGATGGTGGTGTGGGAGTACTTTCAGATATGCTTTAAAGTCACCAGCTGCCACATGTACAAACTCAGGATATTTGCTCTGCAGCTCACCCACGTAATTGCATAATTTATTTAGAGCCTCAGTTGTATTAGCACTAGGTGTATATACATCAATGTTACACTGACCCCATTCAGCTCCCTGGGCAAGTAAAATGGTTTGAACTCTTAAGTTCTCGCAAAAATGTGATAGTATGATTTCACAGTTGCTGCACCATCTTTTGTTAACACAGATGCAGACTCCGTCTCCTCTGGCCTTTCCACACAGTGTATGTTTTCTGTCTGCACGAAGCAGCGTAAAATTCTCTAAGGTTACTGCACTATCATTTATTTTTTTTTATTTTTTTATTTTTTTATTGTACATTTGTTGGCTGGGCTAGTCTAGCTGGATACATGTCCATTTTCAGTAGAGGCCCAGGGAGATAAGCTCCAAGCATTAGTAAATTACAAAAAAGATTACAATAGTTAAAAATGACTAAATTCAAATACAAAAAAATTAAAAAAAGATTTAAGAGAATCAAAAAATTGTTTCTGTGAATAATAGCTCGCAGGCTGTGCAAGGTTTAAAATACAATTGAGTACAAGGACACTCAGAATTCTGAAGTAATGATTAGCAGGTCTGAGAAAGAGAGAGAGCAGAAAAAGGCAAGAATCACAAGGGCTAGAATAAGGTTAGCTTCTATTGATTAAAGCTGTAGAGGGGACAAAGGTTGGAAGGAAGGGGTATAGAAAAAAGAGCATTAAGGGGGAAAAAGTAGGGTTTAGTCTGGTTTATCTTGTCATGCAGCCATGCCTCAGTAATCAAAAATAAACAAGTATTTCAAACCTTGTTCTTTCTGAAGAGTTCCAGTCTCAATTATTCTACCTAGGGTTGCCACCTTTAGTTGTGGCTAAAACCGGAGTAAGGCCATACCCCTTGTATCACCTGCAACCCTGTCCATTCCTGCATCCTGTCCCACCCATTTTGTGATGTCATTGTGATATTGGCGTGCGGAAACTCCCTCTTTTTCCATTCCTGATGCCTGCTTTCAGTCGATTTACTATGTTTTTCTGTAAATAAAAACAAAAAGCATAGTAAATCAGCCGATTTAACAAACTCTGATAGTCTGTTTCCTTTTTTGAAACAGAATACCAGAATTTGTACAGTGTTTTCTGGATTACTGGAGGATCAATTTGATTTCTGGATAGTCTGGAAAAAAAAACAGATAGGTGATGACACTAAGTCCCTCTTTGTATCCAGTGATCTCAAATTAAGCTAGCAGTATAGCTGGTAGGGGTTTGCTTTTAACTTTACATCAATTCCCACTCTACAAACTCTTTTCATTGTTCTCTGACATCTGTTTCTCTTTTTTCTTGTCCAGCATATTCCAGAAACCTGCTCTACCAGTTTCAGGCTCTTTAGAGTGTGAAGAGTTAAAATACCTAGTTGTTATAGCTCTGTGCAAGTAGCAGGCCCCAGATACTCTGCAGAATTCAAGGCATCCAACCATCAAAATGTAGATGTTGACAGTTTAATTACCAGTAACTACTGTCTACTATAAGTTTTTGTACCTTCAATTGGTAGTGCAGAAATTAATTTTTTAAGATTTTCTGTGGAAAAGAAGACACAATATATATATATTTCTAGAATGAGCTGACACAGCCGCAGCCACACGGGGCACTGCTTTTTATTTCTTTTTTTGCCTAAATACCTGGCTTAATTAAAAAGAATAATGGCTTAGAGGATTAAGGAGATGTTAGAGAGCTGTTTCCTGTGGTCCAGTGGTACAAGGTTTGAGTCTCATAGCCTAAATGTGTTACTCTGAGCAAGTAACTTAATCAGACACTGCTCCTGGGCTGAGTCTGGAAAAGGTCCACTGAGATCAATGCTCTACACTGCTAAACCAATAAAATACATGAAGAGCTATTATGTTTTTGCTCTCAGCAGTTTATTACTTCGTGAAAATTTCAACAGAAAACCAGAACAGCCATTTCGACAGCTAGACTATTCTAAGACACGTTAAAAAAAGATTTCACGTTCTCCTTCAGCCAACACATTCTGAAGATACGCAAAAGAAACATTTTATAAGAAAACATAAGGTATAGTGTCACATGTGTACGGGGGATCCATGCTATAAAACATTACTATGGTGTTAAAAAGAGCAATGTTAAGTGAAGTTTCATACAGGATCACCTATCTTTTTAACCAGAAACTAAGCAATGTACTGGCCAGGCCAATGAAAGCAAAGCAAGTCATTGCTACAAATACTCAGCATCCTAACTGTGGAATGATACACAGCAAGGCGACACTTAATGAGGACTCATTGTATTCTGTTTTGAAACTTTCATGACTGTCTGCATTCCTCTGAACAGTTGTTCGGTCATACTGCATTCACTGCAGATTTCACCCACAGACCTAGCAGCACTTCAAGGATGCACTGCAGTGCAGTGTTAGATTACTTTTGAACTTTGATTTTTTCAAGGATGCACTGCAGTGCAGTGTTAGATTACTTTTGAACTTTGATTTTCTTCTCATTTTTAAATTCTGCTGTCACCTGCGGAGAAGATGTTTTGTGGAAATATTCACAGAGGTCTATCCATGAACTACTGCCTTAACTACTGCAACAGGATTGTTCCTGTTGGTCTCTCTGCAAACAAAGTAGCATTTGATTACATTTTTTATTTACTTTTTATTTTACATTTGTTGACCGGGATAGTCTAACTGGATTCATGTCCATTTTCAGTAGACTCCCAGGGAGATAAGCTCCAAGAGATTACTAGACTACTAACATACAGGTACTAGTTGTTATAGAGTTAAATACTACAAATTTTAAACAGTTCAGGAATCTTCACAGTTTATACAAAAAACATGTTACAAGCATTAGATAAGATATTTTAGACTTTATGTACAAGATTTCATTAGTAACTAGAAAATAATTGTTAAAAAAATGCATACTTCAAATTTCAACAGTTCAGCAATGCTCACAGTTTAAATATGTGTTGCCTGCCTGAGGTAAGATACCTTAGAATTACATGCAGAAGAATTTAACTAGAGATAATTTAAAATACCTATTAGGATAAGATATGTTTTTGCCAAGGACAGGCCTTGATCTAAAAAGACACAGATAGAGCAGGAATTAGGTCTTAAGAGAGGGTATTTGGGATATAGTATGAGATTAGTCTGGATTTGTACAGGGACATAACCAATGGGTTTTAATATAGAGTTTCAGATTGTGTTTAAAAAGTGTAAATGAAGACAGTGATGTAAGCTCATGGGGAGCTGGTTCCAATACTTTCCAACTGCATTTGAGAACAGAGCATCTCCTGCCATGTTATTAGATTTACATGTTGATACAAGTAGTTTATTAGATGAGCGTAAAGTTGAAAGGTTCTTATATTGGGTAATGAGACTAGCAAGTATTGGGGTATTGGTAGGTTGGAAAAGGGTTTTGTGCACAATGGTGAGTTGTTTAAAGTGAGTCTGATTCAGAAGCTCTAACCAGCCTAATTGTTTCAGATTATGGCAGTGATGGGTCCTAAAGGAATAAGCAATAACAAATCTGGCAATGCTATTGTAAGCGTTGGCTAGCTTGTTAAGGTTATTTTTTGACAAGTTAGTATATATGGAAGAAGCATAAAGAAGTGTGGAGATAAGGTGGGAATAGGCAATAGTAGTTCTGGCTAGTGGGGAGAGAAAGGGTTTTATCCTATAGAGAGAGATTAGTTTCCTCTTGACAGTTTTTATGGTATTGTTGATATGGATTTCAAAGTTCAGGTAGTTATCAATGGTTACCCCTAGAAGTTTAGTTGTTGGATTGGGAGATATGAGTGCAGCATTATTGGATAAGACTGAAAAGTTCATTGGGAGTGATTTACGGGTAGGAGTGAAGAGGAGGAGTTTGTTTTTTTGGGGGGTTCAAGAGGAGGCAGCGTTGTAGAAACCAATTTTCTGTTTTATTGAACATTGTCTGAGTTAGAGTCTGGAGTTTGGATTGAAATTTAGCTGAGCAGATTATTGCCGAGTCATCTGCGTATTGTACACAGTTAAAGGAATAGCTAGATTGAGGTCAATGATAAATATTGAGAAAAGGAGGGGGCCCAATATAGAGCCCTAAGGAACACCTAGTGTAACTGGGAGATGGGATGAGAGGTTGTTGTCCCATAGCACTGCCTGCTCTCTATTATCAAGGTAGGACTGGAACCATTTTATAGTCTTTGTGTCCAGAGAGAAGAATTTTAAAATATAGAGAAGTAAGTGGTGGTTGACCATGTTGAATGCTTTTGAAAGGTCAATGAAAAGTGCTGAAGAAAGAAGATTGTTATTACGGTTTTTATTGATGCTGCCAGTGAAGAATAGGAGTGTAGTAGTTGTACTGTGGAAAGGCCTGAAGCCATGTTGAGATTTGGCCAGTAAATTGTTCTGGAGTAGGTGTTCTAGTAACTGTCTGTGGATGCACTTTTCCATTATTTTAGCTAATGGGGAAAGTAGAGCTATGGGATGATAGTTAGAATATTCTCTGGAGTTACCTCCCTTATGTAGGGGGATAATGTAGGAGATTTTCCAGATGGTGGGAATAGTTCTTTCTTGTATGGTTCTATTTATCAGCAATTATACAGGATAAGCTATGACTTTGGCTGCCTTTTGCAGGTATTCAGCAGGTAGCTGGTCAGCTGAGGGGGTAGTAGGTTTTAGTTTACTTAAGAGGTTGCAGATGAGGGACGCTGGGGACAGGTTGCAGGTTTAGAGTTGGGAGAGAGTAGTTTTGGTTGGAAGGGCAGAGCTATCGGCTGTTAGTTGATTAGCAAGTGTTTGGATGGTCTCAGTGAAGAAGGTATTAAAAGCATTAGCAGTGTGCTTTGGATTGTTGGAATTTGATCCTATAGGGGGTGGTGTTGCGGATTGGCCTGGTTGAAGTAGTCTGTTTATGCTAGCCCAGAACTTTTGTGGATTATTTTGGTTGGTCTGTTGGAGGTGGAAGTAAACTTTTTTTTATCTTTGAGTATAGCTTTCTTAGTCTCATTTCTTTTTTGCCTGAATTGTTTTTGGTCTATGGGGTTTTTAGTTGTTCTCCATAGCACCCAAACTTTATTTCTCTGTTGAATTTTCTGCCTGGTTTTCTTTGTAAGCCATGGGGCAGGTTTAGATTTAATTTTGATGGAACGCTTTGGTGCATGGTGGTTAAGGATTGTTAAGAATTTTGAGTTAAAGTAGTTTGTTGCTTCGTCAAGTGGGAGGTATTTTATAGGTGACCAATCACATTCTTTTAGTTCAGCTTGGAAGTTATTGGGGTTAAAGTTTCTGTTGCTTCTTATTGTTTTATATACGGTTAGGTTGTGTGAGCTCGACCTTTGCCTGATTATGTAAGTGAGAGAATGGTCACGTATATCATCAGGGAGGGTCCCTACATTATAGAGTTGTTGGTGATTATTTATTAGAATCCAGTCTAGGATGGATTCTTTGTTATTGGGTTTATTAATTCTGGTTGGGGATTTAATTGTTTGTGAGAAGCCATTAAGGTTAATATGGGAGGTTGGTGATTCAGTAGAGCAGTCCTTCCAGTCTATATTAAAGTCTCCAAGAATGATTGTCTCTTGGGGGATTTGTGTGGAGTGCTCAGCAAGGATACCTTCCAGAGTGGTGGTGTTGTTACCAGGGGGAAAGTAGATACATATTATATTTAGGGATTTGCTGGGATTAAGTTGAAGTTTGATGCTAATGATTTCTGCATCTTTTTCGGAAGAGGAGCCAAGATCTAGTATAGATATTTGTAGCCCTTCTTTATAAAGGATAGCAACACCCCCTCCTTTTTTTGCTTTGCGGTCTTGTCTCAAGATGTTGTACCCAGATGGAATAATTTCAACATCTTGTGTAGTGGGTTTTAGCCATGTTTCTGTTAAACAAAGAATATAAAAGGAATGAACATCCAGGAGAGCATGCAGGTCGGCAATTTTATTATTTATGCTGAGATTATTGAGGTGAGCTATATAGAGTGAGTTGGGAGATTTAGATGGGATATTTGGGGTAGCGGGAACATGAATTTGTGGTTCTGTGCTTGTTTTTTGCCCCTTGTCCTGGGTTAGGACGAATGTCCCCATCTAGTAAAGAGAGGTGTAATAGTTTGGTTAAGGGATTGTGGAGGTTAAAGTAATTGTGAAGAGGTTTTTTAGGTTTTAGATAGTTGTATTTGATATGGGTCAGTCTGTGATATTTAGCAGGTAAAGATGTTATATTTATGTGTTCTGGGGAGTTAATTAGAAGTATAGTACTTGTTTGTGCATTAGGGAAGTTCAGATGTAAATATTTTGACTGTTCATATGAGATTAGCAGGTAGGTTGCTGTTAGAGAAAGTAGGAGGAAGACAATGATTAGGAGCCTTAGTTGGATTTGGAAAGGTCGTATTTGCATAGTGACTAATAAGCTTACTGGTGTTCTTTAAAGGGGAGGAGTTATAACAGGGGTTATTAGAGAGAGGTGTATGTAGAATGTTAACAAGATGACTACTGTGATTGCATTGGAGAGGAAAAGGTTGTGGTGAGGATGTATAAGCTTAGGAGCAGTAGGGGTGGGTGGGAATTAGGGGTAGGGTAGGGGAGCAGAGTGGGCCTGCAGGGCAAACAGAGCGGGTAGAGACAAGAGAGGTAAGGAGCTGAAAAGAACAATCAGCTGAAGCAGGGATTACAGTAGGTAGATAACCCTAAATACTGGAATAAAGTTAAAAGAGTAGATAACAGAGCTATTTTGGGGGGGGGGGTGAGAGCTAACCATAAAAAGAAATAGATGTTATGGGCTACAGTTTAATAGCAAGTCTGTGGATAAACAGTATATAGCAAAGGTGTAGTACAGGTCAGGAGAAGGCTTCAAGGCCTGGAAGGGACAAGTCTGCCACCTGAAATGAAATGGTTACGTCTCTTAAATGTATTACATTTCAATTTGGCCTGCTTCTCTTGAATGGGACCTATGCTGTTACTGAAGTGGTTCCTAAACATACTCACCAAGGGCTCAACTCACAGCATTTTGATAGTTTAACTGCTACTTTGGGATGTTTTGATTCAATCTTTCTTAGCAAATTGAACTATGTGATGGACTTAAAACTGCTTTGAGTCACTTTAATGCTTATTATTCTCTAATATATTGTTATTTTTGAACAGGACTGATACTGGGTTAAGGCACCTTAATGCATTTTTTCTTCTGGTCTGGTTATTTCATGCAGTTTGTATAGCCCTGCATGTTTTACTATGCTTTAATCTGTAACAGATTTTGTTCTGCTCTCATAAGGCTTACCAGGAAATAATTGTAGTATCTCAAAGTTGTAGCTTCATGGACTAGACTTACACATGAAATGTTATAGCATTACAGATCTTACCTTCTTACCTTAATCCTGCTTAGTTGCTGCTATTTAAGATCTCAGTTTACCCATCTCATTCCATTATGCATGGCCTTGAACCAGATTAATTTGGTAGTATTTTTATTCTGAGTCAGTTTCTTCCTGGCAACTGATTGCCTCCATCTGCACAAGGGTAGGAATTTCCAGCACTACACTTCCATACTACTCCTACCCACCCCTAGGAAAGAAGCACATTTATAGAATGAACTCTGCTTTTGCCAGAATCACATAACCCCCTCCAAAGAAAATATTATGATTTTTGAAAGCAATACTGTACTATGAATATGATTGAGTGTTACTTACATTACATTAGGTATAGCATTGCCTGACTTAAAGTTACATTCTTGTATCTGCATCTGCATTCCCAGGGGTTTTCATTCTACTAATGTCTTTAAACCTATTTTCTTCTTCATTTCCAGTAACAGCAAAGTTATCGTCTTCTTCTTCTTTTGGCTTTTCCCGGTTAGGGGTCACCACAGCGGATCAGCTGTCCACTCATGATTGGCAGTGGAGTTTTACAGTGTCGAGTTGCCAGCCCGGTGCCCAACCTTCCACAGAAGGTACACACACACACTCACTCCTAGGGCCGATGTAGAGTGTCCAATCCACCTACAGCATGTCTTTGGGATGTGGGAGGAAATGGGAGCAAACTCACGTGACCACAGGGAGTACATGCAGACTCTGCACAGAAGGCACCCCAGCCACGGATCGAACCAGAGTGCCTCTTGCTGTGAGGTGGCAACGCTAACTGCTGCACCACCGTGGCTACCCAGTAACAGCAAAGGTATAAAACAGTAAATATTAATTTAGGTGCCATAAGAAATATATCATTGTTATTGTTGAGTTGAGTTCAACTCTTTTTGACCTCAAGTCTGTAGCATACCAGACCTGTCTGTCAAAAACTGTTTCTTTTAATTCTTGAAAATTCATATTCAATGCTTTAGTAATGTTGTCTATTCATCTTTGCCTCCGCCTTCCCCTGCCTTCAGTGTTTTCTCTAGTTAACCATGTCTTCACTTTATGTGCCCAAAGCATGCAGGTCAGGTTTTTCAATGGACACTCAGGGTGTACTTACAAGTACTGACTGATTTGATCTTCAGTCCAAGGAATTCTCAAAACTTTTCTCCAGCACCACAATTAAAAAACAAAACAAAAAACATTTCCAGTGCATAGTCTTACTTATAGTCCAGCTCTCATAGACATATGTTATTACTGGAAAAAAATTAACATTGACTGTACTGACTTTTGTTGACAATGTGATGTGTTTGCTCTTTAAAGTATCCTAGTTGGATGAAGGACATCATTATTCTTTCAGGAAAACTTGGCTAGGCTTAGAAAGACCCATTGGGCCATTAGCCTAGTAACAGTCTATGAATGGAGAGAATATGATCAACATATTCTGAGAAGAAGACAGGATGAAGTAAATTTGGAGAGGAAATGAAAATTAAGGAGGATTAAGACAAGGGCAAGATCTTGAGTTCAGGAAGTTGTTTTTAACTTCAGTTTTGAAGGAGCAGCTGTTATTAATGCTATGGATGTTAGTATTAAGCCTATTCCAAGCTAGGGATACTGAGTTTTTGTAGAGGAGTTTGCCAATATTTCTGTTTGGTTTATAGATGTCTAGAAGGTTTTGGTCAGAGCTACGAAGTGAACATGCTGGGATGTAAGGGGATACTATGGAAGAAAGAGAGGAACAGGCTGAGGGTTTATTTAGTACAATGTTTGTGAGCTGTAGCTGGGGGGATTCAAGCCACTGAAGTTGTTTTAGGGCAAGGCAATAATGTGATTTATATGACTGACTGGAGGTGAATCTGGCTATATTGTTTATATGTTTATATATTATATTATATATTATATATTATATATATGTTTATTATATATGTCTGTTCGAGTTTGGTTAGTAGGGATGACTGGAGTTGGGTAAAGATAGGAGAGACATAGGTGGATGAAGGCTTATGCTATGGCTGGTTTATTTATTTGGCATTTGTTGACCTGGAAAGTCCGACTGGGTCAGGAACCCATTTTCAGCAGAGGCCCAGGGAGAAAAGCTCCACAAACTAGTACAGTTAACAATATATAAAATATTTGAGAGAGCATTGGTACAGTGGTCATTTGATTTACATTTACAATAGAGAAATACAAAGTAAATATTTGTGACTTAAAAATAGAAAATAAAACATTCCCTTAACATTTTCATTTGAGGATTACAAAGTAAAAACCTTTGACAGGTGTAGGTAACATGGTTATTTCATTTACATACAGGTGAATAGTTTGCAGTGTTAGAAGATAACTTGAATGGCATAAAAACAGTTAGGTTTGAAAGTCTGAAATCACTGGCAGCTTTTAGAAAGCAAGTTGGTTAGTATATCTAATTTGAAATGTTGGAAGGCTAGAGGTATTGTTCTAAATAAAGTTAGTCTAGCTGAGGTGGATGTTTGCAGTGTAGTTTAGGGAGTCGGAGGTAGATCTTTGTAGACTACAGCTAGAAGAATGCAAATGTCAAGAGGAATGAGTAATGAGTGGGATTTGAAGTTAGTCAGGTAAAAGATGGGGTAGTTTAATGAGGGGAGTATAGAGGAGAGGGGACGAAAGAAAAAAAGGATTTATGCAATGGAAGGAGGGGTGGATGGGAGGTTGAGTGGAAACATAGTTCCTGGGTTTATTTGAAGCAGGTGCAGATGTTTATTTCCAGGAGGTGTTTTTTAGTGTGAGTTTGAAATGTTTGTGATTAGATGTTGTCCTTATATCTGATGGTAAGTCATTCCAGAGTTTTGCTACTGTGTAGGAATATAGACATTGTCTGGCTTTTTTCTTTGGCCTGTGTAGAGTTACTAGTTGTTTGTCTTCAGATCAGAGGGTCCTGGTGGGTAAGTAGGATTGGAGAAGAGAGTTAAGTGATGGGCAAGTGTGGGGTTGATATATTATGTAGCATATAAAGTTGTTGTTGGTGTAAGAGGTGTGGTAGTTGGAGCCAGTTAAGGGTTTGGAGAACTATGCAGTGGCGGGTGTTGTTGGGTGCATTTACAGCAAATTTGGCAATTTTATTGTCACAGGATTCCAATTTATTTTTTAGGGTAGTCTGGATGTTTTACAGAATGGGGCAGCATAGAGGAGAGAGGGGAGCAGGTTGGTAGTGGCCAAGGTGGTTGTTGTGGCTGAGCTCATAAACTTTTTGTGGATTGCATTTTGAATATGTTGATCAAAAGAAAGCTTATTGTCTACAGTTACTCTAATAGTTTGGCTTGGGAGACCACTTCTAGTTGGGTTTTGTTAAGAGAAAGTATCTCAAATTCGAATGAGAGATTTTTGGCTGTGAAAAGGAGTAGATTAGTTTTACTAGGGATCAATAGGAGCTGGGTGTTGTTTAGCCAGGTCTCTGTGGAAGTGATTTGAAGGAAGTTTGCATTAGTTGCTGGAGGTGTTTTATGTCATTAGAAGTGGAGATGATGGTAGAATCGTCAGCATATTGTATCAAGGAGCTTTGGTGTGAGGCACAGTGTAGACTATTACCATAGAGGGTAAAGAGTAGTGCACCGAGAATGGATGCCTGACGGACTCCAGTGTTGTTAGGTAGAAAGTTAGAGAGGGTTTTCTGCCATTTTACAAATTGCTGTCTGCCTGTTAACTAATTGTTGAACCATAGTAGGGCAGAAGGGGAAAGACCAAGAGTAGAGAGTTGTTGCAGGAGGTTTGGGTGGGAAATGGTATTGAAGGCCTTGGATAGATTGAGAAATATAATGGATGTTAGTAGTCTGGTATCTCTGGCTTTAGTGATTGTATCTGTAAAGGAGAGTAATGCAGTGGTTGTATTGTGGGAGGGTCTGAAGCTGTGTTGGGTGGAGGTGAGATTATTTTGTAGGGTGTGATTAAGCAGTTGTTTATGTATGCATTTTGCTAATAGCTTGGATAAGGGAGAGAAAATAGCAATGGGGTGATAATTTGAGATATCAAAGCATTTACATCCTTTGTGCAGGGGGGTTATTATAGATTTGTTCCAGAGGGAGGAGTTACATTGGTGACTATTTTTAAGTACTCTGGTGGGAGGTTGTCATCAGATGCAGAGCAAAGTTTATGTTTGAGAAGTAACCTATGTATAACATGAGTGGGGACAGGTTGAAGAGTTAGAGGGAGGAATAAGTTGCTGAGTTTCTGGTAAGATGTGTAGGTCATGAGAAGATGAAGGAGACTATTGTGTGCGAGTTTGGGGAGGGCTGAGGTTGTGAGGAGAGTGGGGAGAGCTGTGGTTGTGATGGGAGTGAGAGGTAAGGTAGAGTGCTAGGAGGGGGGATTGAGTAGATTCCATATGCTCTCTATGAAGTGTGTATTGAAAGCATCTGCTATTTTGGATGGGGTTTTATCAGTGGCAGGGGATGGATTTTCTTTTGGTTCCTGGGGTAAGGAGCTGAGATATAGTATGCCAGAATTTTTTGGGTTGCTTTATGGCACTGTTGGGAGAAATAGTTTCTTATCTTTGTTTACGAGTTTCTTTGCTTGGTTGTGTAGTTGTCTATAGTTTAGAAAGTTGGTGTCACTTTCCTTTTTATGCCATTTCTGCCAGGCTTTGTCTCTTGTTACAAGAAGATTTTTGGTGTTTTTGGTTAGCCAATGGGCATGGTTAGTTTTTACTCTCTTGCAACGGAGTGGGGCTAAGCTCTTGAAGGTTTCTAAGAATATTTTGTTGAAGTGGCTGAAAGCTTTGTCTAAAGGTCGAGTTTTTAGTATGGACCAATTTATACATTTTAGAATTGAGTTAAATTGGTGTTGGTCACATTTAAATAAGTTGCTTGAGGTTTTATAATTGTGGTTTCTGATGATGTGGGTCATGGTCCTGTTGGTGTATGCAGGTAGGTGATCACTCAAGTTATTAGATAGGTTTCCAGAGTTGGTGTATTTGTGGGGATCTGACACTAAAATCCAGTTAAGTGTGGATCCTTGGGTGTTAGTTCTTGAGAATCTAGTTTGGCAGAGGTGAGCTGGGTAAAACCATAAAGGTTTATGCTATTTCTGGAGTTGTTGGAATTTAGATCTTGCCAATTTATGTTGGTATCCCCCCATATGATGGTTTCATTGGATATGTTTTGGGAGATCCAGGATAGGACATTTTCTAATATAGGGATATTGTTTCATGGGGGAATGTATACGACTGGAATACATAGTTGTTTTGTATTATTGATTTTTAAGGAAGCTAGCAAGATTTCAGCTGCAGAGAAGGAGGGGATCGGTTTGGTACATGGAAGAAAACAGAGTATAGGGATACAGTAAAGCTGCACCTCCCCCTTTTATGTGAAAAATAGGGGGGGTTGTTAAGAAGAGTAGGTAAAAATGGCATGTTAGGCAGAGTAGTTAATGGGGAGTTGAGGTACACTGTAGGGGAAATAAGAAGGCAGATAACAGTGGTACACACAAATACAAGAAAGACAGTAGGAAGGCAGGGTTGAATAAATACAGAGCCAGTTGGCCAGAGGTGAGCAGAGGTTTTAGTTTGAGCAGAGGTCTGGTTTGGATTTTGGAGCAAGGAATTTTTTTTATTTCTATAGAGAAGACCCAAGCTCTGGTTAGTTTGTTAACACAGTGTTTTGTGTGTGTGTGTGTGTGTGTGTGTGTGTGTGTGTGTGTGTGTGTGTGTGTGTGTGTGTGTGTGTGTGTGTGTGTGTGTGTGTGTGTGAAATTTGAGCTGGTCATCAATTATAGTACCAAGTAGCTTGGTGTGTGGTTCAGCTTTGACAAGGGTGTTATCAAGAGAAGAAATAGTAAAGGTGGATATGTGATGAGAGAGTGATTTGGGAATGAATAGTAGGAACCTAGTCTTTTTGGGGTTAAATATAAGTTGCTGGTCTGTTAGCCATTTTTCAACACATGAGAAAGTATTTTGAGTGATGGACAGAAGGTTAGAGATATTGTCGGAGAAAGAGATGAGAGTTGAGTTGTCAGCCTATCGAATAAGAGAAGTTGTGCAGGAGGCGTGTAGATCATTAGTGAAGGGAGATATTGAAAAGAAAAAAAGCCAAGGAAGGAACAAATTAGGAAATGGAGTCCCTACCATACTGCATACATATCAGATTGTAAGTAACATGCTCACTGTTAGGAATGCTTGACAGCTCATTGAAGATCAGTATGTCAACTCACTAAATCTTTTTATGACTAGCAAAGACTACAAACTACACAGAATACAATACGATAGTTTATAACTGGGGCTGATGGGAAGCAATATCACTTCCTCATAATTAGTCAATACAGGTGCTTCATTACTCTTTACCAAATACAGTAATTCCCCTCCATGGTACTTTAATATAAAGACAATAAACTGGAACTATTGCAGTTTATATCTTCTCCCAGTTTAATTTCTCCAGATGTTTTGGGATTTTAATACCACGATGGGATGGACAGCATTCCTATGTCAGGATATGATTAGAGTTAATGAAATTAGTATTGTTTAAGTCTTTGATATTAGCCAGGAGTGCTATTCTCACACCCACAATGTGGCTCTTTCTGTAAGTTGTATAGGGTTGCATGTATTTCTAACATATTTAAAAACAACTGTGAATTATTTTTTATTAGACCTATTGTTCATACTAATATGGGAACTGTCTAGGTATCTTTCTACCACATTGTCTCATTTCTGATTACAAATCCTGGTATGTTATGACTTTGTATCTCTCTGTATGTAAAACACTGTAATCACTGGATGCAGCAATTTCAATGCTCAAAGCTACTTTTTTCTTTCACAAACTACTACATCTGGTTTCCTTGCATCTCTTTTTTGAACTGTTGGTAATGGGTGATCCCACATGATATAAATTGAGTCATTCTCTATAATGCTTTGTGGTTCATGTTTCCAGTGCATCTCAGCTGCTTTAGTATAATGTTTGTACAATCTCTAGTACAACAGTTGTGTTTTACAACAGATGCATCTCATTTGCTCTTCATGAATCCTTGGCACATCTTGACAACAAAAACTGTTATGTAAGGTTGCTATTCATCAACTTTAGCTTTGCCTTTCGTACAGTCATCCTTCAACACCTGACTGAGAAGCTTGTCCAGCTGGGTGTCAATACCCGCTTATGCAACTGGATCCTGGACTTTCTCATTGATAGACCCCAAAAAGTATGTGTGGGCAACAACACCTCAAGGAGCTTAACATAAGCACGGGTATCCCTCAGGAATGTGTCCTGAGCCCTCTGCTGTTTATCTTAGCAACTCATGATTGTATCGCCAGATATAATTCGAACAAGATCATCAAGTCTGCAGAGGACTCTACTGTAGTGGGTCTTATCAGGAGTGGAGATGAGACTGCCTACAGAGATGAGGTGAACCACCTCATTAACTGGTGCGATATTAATAACCTGGCCATAAACCTGAACAAAATCAAGGCGTTAGTAATGGACTTTAGAAAGAATCAGGACTCGCATCACCCACTCATAATTAAAGGGGAAACAGTGGGGAGAATGAGAAGCACCAAATTTCTAGGTGTGTATATTTCGGAGGACTTAGTATGGTCAACAAATCCTAACCACATTGGGAAGAAAGCACATCAACACCTGCACTTCTTGTGGAAGCTGAGGAAAGCTAGTCTCTCTCTTCCTCTGTCCTCAAAACCTTCTATAGGGGTAGTATTTATTTATTTTACATTTGTTGACCAGGTTTGTCCATCTGAGCTGATAGCCCTTTTTCAACAGAGGCCTGGGGAGAAAAGCTGCACAAGTTAACAATAAAGGTAATAAGAGAATGAAAGTATAAAACATAAAGCAATTCAAATTGACAATAAAAGCAATAAAAAAAAATTACAGAGTTTAGAATCTACTGAAAGCACCTTGACTAGTAATCTCACAGTCTGGTTCGGGAACTGGAAAGCCTCAGACCGAAAGGCTCTACAAAAGGTGTTGAAATATTGGAGAATATCACTGGGTCCCCACTTCCAACTCTGCAGGTCCTATATGAAGCACGATGTATTGGCAGAGCCAAAAAATAATCAGAGACCACAGTCACCCTGCACATTTATTTTTATTTATTTTACATTTGTTGACTGGGCTAGCCTGACTGGATATATGTCTATTTTCAGCAGAGGCCCAAGGAGAAAAGTTCCAACAATGAACATGACAGCTAAACACATTTCATTAAATTTATATATGAAAGTACATAATAGTTCATTTCATTTCTTTACAATATATACATGACAGATGCAGATAGAGAATTCAGTTCCTGGGCTAACAGTGACATACAAACTTAGTACAGTAAAAAGTGTCATTTGACCTAGAGATAAAGGAAAGCGTTAGTCAGGGTAAGTACAGGGGCATAACCAACGTGTATTGAGGTATTGTTTAAGTTTGATTTTGAAAAGGGTTATTGAGGAAACCAAAGTAAGATCAGTAGGCAGTGGGTTCCAGGTTTTGCCAATGGAGTTAGAGAACAAGGAGTCACCGGCTGTGTTGTAGGTTTTAATTATTTGTACTAGTGGTCTGTTAGATGAGCGGAGGGTCTTAAGGTTATTGTATGGAGTAATAAGGTTATTGAGTATGGGAGTATTATCAGGCTGATTAAGAATCTTGTGTGCAATTATAATTTGGTTGTATAGGAGTTGGTTAGGCAATTCTAACCATCCTAACTGAGCCAAGTTATTACAGTGGTGGGTTCTGTATGCAGCTCCAGTGGCAAATCTAGCAATGTTATTATAAGAGTTTGCCAATTTGTTGAGGTCATTTTTTACTCAAGTTTGTAAATATGGGGGATGCGTAAAGGAGGGTAGAGAGTAATTGGGTATGGGCAATAATAGTCCTAGCTAATGGGGTAAGGAAGGGCTTAATCCTATATAGGGAGCCAAGTTTTTTATTAATTATTTTTATAGTATTGTTAATATGCACATCAAACATAAGGTTGGTATCAATTAATACCCCTAGCAGTTTGGCAGAAGGATCAGGAGATATGATGGTGCAGTTGTTTGATTTAACAGTAAATGTAAGTGGGGAGGACCTACGGGTTGGAGAGAATAGTAATAGTTTTGTTTTCTTAGGATTCAATATGAGTCAGTGGTTAAGGAGCCAATTTTCAACTATGTTAAACACGTTTTAGGTTAGAATCTGTAGATCAGAGGGGGGAAGTGGTTGAGCATATTAGTGTGGAATGGTCTGTATACTGAATACAGCTGGCTTGTGGAATGACTGAGTGCAGGTCATTAATAAAAATAGAAAATAGGAGAGGTCCTAATATGGAAACATGTGGAATGCCAAGGGTGATGGGAAGACGGGTAGATAAGTTGGACATGAACTGTTCTCCTGCTTATCTTCAGGAAGATGATACCGCAGAATGTGTTATAAGTCCTCTAGGTTTAGTAGGAGCTTTTTCCCCACATGCTGTCAGACTGCTGAATTCCACAACATATCAGCAGCTGGTGACTGGAACAATCAGTAGTACAGCTATCATCTTGTACAATATGTACATCAGGCTGCTTTAAAAGTGCAGTCAGTGATAACTGAACATTCCATACAATACACTTGTGGTATTCAGTATATTCTGTGTACTCTGCAATAATTGCTTTTCCACATGTGCAATATTTGATGAAGGCTGCTACCAGTGTTATAGGGGTATCTCAGACCTTGTCAGTCTTGTTTAGTATCTGTATATGGTACTGTACTAAGTCCTTGTTATTCTCTGTAATTGTATGTGATATATGCACTTGGTACCAGTGTTATAGAGGTATCTCAGACCTTGTCAGTCTTGTTTAGTATATGTGTATGTTACTGTACTGTTATATGTCCTTGGTATTCTTTGTAGCTGTATGTGATGTATGCACTTGGTACCAGTGTTATAGGGTAGCTCAGACCTTGCCAGTCTTGTTTAGTATGTATATGTTACTGTACTGTTATATCTCCTTGGTATCCTCTGTAGTTGTATGTGATATATGCACTTGCTACCAGTGTTATAGGGGTATCTCAGACCTTGTCAATCTTGTTTAGTATATGTGTATGTTACTGTACTGTTATATGCCCTTGTTATTCTCTGTAGCTGTATGTGACATATGCACTTGGAACCGAAGCAAAGTAATTTGTTTAACTCACACTGTGTGTGGGTCTGAATGACAATAAAGTATACTTTGACTTGACCTTGACTTGACATCGTTGTGCCTTTCAGTATACAGGTCCTCTGCCATGTGTATCACACCCAGCAACATGATGTGGGATAAATGCCAGTTCTGTAAAACCAAACTGGAAGCAAACCGTTTCTCTTGTATTTTCAATGGCCTTGAAAGCCAATGTACGCATATAGTCCATTACTCTGGGCTGCCATTACTAGCCTTTCATCTTTTGGTTTCAATTTCCCTCTCTAACCATTCCTGCACAAGATTTTGGTCAACATAAAGTTATCCCTGAAGATCTCTATACTTAACACACTATTAGTGGACTTTCCTATATTTTCCTCCTCGTCTAATCCTTTTTCTTACATTATTTTTTTGGCACATTCAGTTGCTATCTGATTTTTGTCTACTTGTTTGCTTTTCATTTCCAACTTGATTCTGAAATGCTTTTGCTAACCTAATCAAAGATGTCATGTTAAACGTATCATGATTTAAAACTTTCACTACGTTTGAATCTGATGAGTTTAGCAAGTATTTATGCAGTTCCACAATTGCAGATCTACACTTGCAGTCAGTTTCAAGAATGCCGATACCTAATTTAAAGTGAGGAATGTCATGTATAATTTTAGCATACACTGATTTTTAAATACAATTTCATAACCATGAACTATTATTCTTGTTTTTGTATCAAATTGATCCACCTTTGTTGAGGTCAGTCAATCATCCCAAAAGTGTAAGTCAGAACAAGAACAGCAACATGGTTTATAGCTTGGCCTTTATTTCTAGATGCCAAGACAGTTTTTAAAAATCGTTTTAGTTTTCTGAAGTATTCCTTACACAGCTTTTTTTTCTCATGTGTTCATGTATTTTGCAGCCCCCTCTTTATTCTCAAATATTTATTTAATCCCTCCTGCTCAAATTCCTTTATATCAAATTATTGTCACAGGCTGATACAGTAAACTCTCAGTTAACCGAAACTTAAGCAATCAGAAAAAATTGCAGAAATACAGTACTGAATGAGCAATTCAGTTTTTCATGTGTTACCCTTTGTTTTCCCTGAGAGAAACATACCTTATGTTTTTAGAGGAATATACATCGCTAAAATTTCAATACTCACTCCTTACTCAGAGTTTGTATTAGATTGCATATTCTCTCTCCGATTACACACACACACACACACACACACACACACACACACACACACACACACACACACACACTCTCTTCAGCTTTCATACATGCATTCACCCAGTCTTTCTCCGTTCTCTCTCACACACACTCTCCAGCTTTAATACATCTCTCCGATCTCTCACACACGCATTCACTCACTCTTTCTCTCTCTGATCTCACACACACACACACACACACACACACACACTCTCTTCAGCTTTAATACATCTATCCAATCTCTCACAAACAGTCATTTCTGATTTCATACATGCATACACTCTCTCTGTTCAATGTATTCAATTCCAAGTTACTCAGCGTGAATCGTTCTGCATACCATGCTTTCTAGCAGAAATATAAGTTTAAAATATTATTAATCCAGCCAGTCTTTTAATTACTGTGTTTCAATATTAAAATCAAATCAATACAGTGTTTATGGATTGGTATGGTATAGTATAAGGTACAGTATTTGTCAGGTTTACTTTTAATAGTAACTCTCAAGCAACCAGAAACTACAGTTATCTGGCATCTACCAATCCCCATGGGTGCCAGTTAACTGAGAGTTTACTGTATTTTCTTAGTGCTGCAGTTTTCCCTTTTTATACTTTGCACATTTATAAAGGCCAGATGTCATTCTTATATCATCTGAGATTGTTTACGTCAGTGAACTAATGCCTATGGGTGCTGAGATCTGTGTATTTTCTGGCTCATATCTCTCAACCTCTTAGAACAAGAACTCAGGAAAAAGCCAAAAATAATGGTCAGACAAAAGGTCAAACCAAAGGACATACATTAAATATTGCTCTTGTAAATTTAGAAAGCTGCTGGATTTTGTATTAGCATGCATTTCCTAAAGGATATTAAATCTGAAACTCAAATTTCTAGCTTTACTTATTAACCTCAATCCTCAAAAATTTGTTGGAAAAACACATTTCATAAGAAAAAGAACAAAATATGAAATAAAAATGCAGATATTTTGTGAAATTGTGGACTTTTGAGAAGTATGATCTGGCTGCCTCTAACATTATTCCACACCACTGTTATGCATTTTGTAAATGCATTTTCCATCAGAGAGGTCAACTCCAAGACCCCCTCCTCTCCCAAGACATCAGATAATATTATAGTCTATCTCTCTTCTCCTCACAGCACAAACTCTACTTAAAACAGAAGACAAAATGGTGCTGCTTAGGTACTCTGACTTAATAGGACAGCTTTGCCCATCATGTTTTTCCTGATGAAAATTTGACTGGCATGTTTGAAAACATTGTGTTATATGAAGTAGTATTAAGAATATAGGATGTATTTCTCAGCTTTGATTAATATTGTTTTTTTGCATGTTTGGATTTGTATATCTTACTGCTATAGTACCATGTATAGCAGAGCATGTAGTTAAGTATTGTCTGCATCTCTGAATGTCTCTCTTTTATCAACATTAAACAACGCATAAAACTCAATTTTCTAAATCTGCACATTGTTTATATTCTTTCAAAATCTTGAACTGAATGAGCAACATTCCCTTTGCTTTGTTCACTAATGCATAACTGCATATATAATTACAAAGATATACCCTGCATGGAATATACTCCAGAAAGAAAAACACGTCCAAACTGTGCTGTTAAACCTTTAACAGTAATAAGGCAAGGGACATATAGCAGATCAAACCTATAAACAATTCTCTGCAGTACTAGAAAAGTGTAAGCCCAACTGCAAAACTGTGCCAGGTGCATTCAGTCCAACTCTTTATAGGTTCATAGGTGAGTTAACAACCCTGCAGGGACATTTTAAACCTAGCCATGTTTCCAATGGTGAGGATCCAACAATGTACCTTGTGCCTGTGCAGTAAACACCTCAACCATTATGCCATTCCCTATGCATTTACCTATCCCCAGCCAAATTTCCCCTAATCAGTATGAGTATTACCTCAGATCGTCCCTGAAAAGAAGTAATTGGCTTAGTTGCACTAATCTGGTCAACAAAGTGTGAATAAATAAACAAACAAATAATGCAATATCATCGTACATTTTCAGCACATTCAGTCAGTACTATTCAAGCATAGCCCAAGCCTTATCCAAGCCTTGATTTCCTGTATATCTCTTACTATCTCAATGTCCTTGACCAAAAATCTTGGGAATGTGGTGGCTTACTCCTGATAATGTTCCAGGTGATTGAGTGACCAACCACAGTCTTACACTGATAGTTTGGGATGTCAGTCACTTTGACGTTGACCAAAGGCACACTAATTAAGCATGTGCATGCCAACTCCCATACAAGTGTCGTCTTCAGTCCTTAGAGTTTATAACACAGATCTATGATACTACCTACCTGTCTGCACAGGTAACTTTAACTTTATGCAGATTGTAGGTACGCTACACAAATGTATGTCATATCAGAAATGAACATTCAGAAAAATCTATATGTATGAAGATCTTTCATTGATATTCATAACAGCTTATTAATTTAAATGCCAATACCAGTTCCACCCTTAAACAGGAAATAACATAAAAAGCACAGTGTAATACAACAGTTATTTGTACTGCTCACTGCTAAAATTCTGAGCTAAAGCCTGAGGTTTTCTACATGGCTGGTTTGACATGTTAAATCAAAATTTGTCTAAAACTTATTTCATTTTAGACAAACTGTTTGTTTTCTAGACTAATCACACAATAAGCAAATCTACAAATTTGTTAGAACCAGCATATTATTGTAAGCACACCAGTAATATTCAGTGACGATCAGTCTAACATTCAGCCTAAAATATGAGCGAGTAGGTTAGAGTATTTTCCATTATATACACTTCATTTTTTAACAAATTTTGAAAAAAGAAAGTCATTTTTTTCCTTTGAATTATGCCTTCATATGAATTGCATACCATAAGAACTTTTAATTTCTTGTGGGTGGTTTACTGGAATCCTGCAATGATAGCGCTGATGATCAGATATGGACTGGCCTTTGATGAATGCCACTTTGGAGGGCTGGAATAAGTGCAAGTATGAAAGCACCATATATATATCTTTGTCTCTGTAGTAATGATGGATATGTGTCAACATATAACTGGTGCACAGCAATCACCTGACATTACAGGAAGTACAGCACCACCACAAAAGTGAATGAATGCACTAAACTTATGTAGAATTTTTAACCAATTTCATTAGGTTGCATTAAGAAATAGTCAGCAAGAAGTTAAAAAGATGATAATATAAATGAATGTAACTGTGCAGACAAATGGTTGCACATAAAGTTATTATCTATGAATTAATTAATATAGTTGGCACTGACTATAACACTTTAGATATCTTATGATACACTTTCTTTGGCCCCTGCAGAGCAGGAATATATACAAATTAAACTCCACGAAATTAAAATCAAGAAAAATATAACTCTTTGGTGGGGAGTTAAAGCTGCACAGAGACTGACTAGGTAACCTAATCAACATGAAATAAATATGTTCAGATATTAATAGACTGTACTTCAAATATTACTGTATGTTAAGCTCTCTTAATGCACAATTACAGCAGGCAACACCCACATGTCTTTACTCAATATGTCTACTATGTATGATTGGAACATGTTTGATCAAAAACATTAGCACCCTCCATTTCAGGGATAAATCTCTCTCATCCTCCTATACCAACTCTACTGTCAAACAACACTAGGCAAGGGTGAACCCCAGTCAGTCATTGGTTTTGCTCTGTGTGTGTGTGAGTTACTCCAAGTAACCACTGGATAAGGAAATAAAGGGATTCTATACTCAACAAAATGTCTATAGCTTACAATTAAATTGCAAAGTCTAAAGCTGGTCAATCAGCCCATGTACATGACAGAAATACACTGAATCTGCTTAAGGGAATGATTCTGAGAAACAAACTCAAATATATCTGTCTCATAGTGGCACACAAATTATTATAAACTCCTAATTTTCCAGACCTCTCAAACATGCTTATCTGGCATAATCCACTTGACAATTTCTGCAAAACAAATCAAAGCCTACTAAAACTAAATAAAACCATTAAGAAGGGAAACAAAGCATCACATAATTGTGCATCAGATAAATGGAATAAACTTTTTCCTGTACTTACAACAATTAACAACCTTGTGACTTTAGGTTTTTATGTACATCTGGCTCAAAGTCAATAAACTACGTGCTACACATATAGGTTCACAGACAAATATTAGACTATCAGTCTGAAGACTATTACATGCAAAGCCAATAACCAGAGGTCAGAATCAAACTCCGTACTTTGCATCTCTGGGATTAATACCTTAATCATTACACCAATCCCTCCCCATTACTTAATCCCTAACCGACCCATCCCAGCCATTTAGTATAATTTCTTGGTCACATATTCTATGCAATACTCAGGACCAGAAATCTCATGTTCTTAACTAGTGTTCCTTTTTTGTCCTCCTATCCCACACCTAAAAGATTCTTCCATCATATTCCCTAACTTCCTCATTTTTGATTTCTTACAACATTTACATGTCTGTCAGCAAATATTTGTTTCCAGACGTTGTTTCTATATTTTTGATATTACAATATATTGTGTGGTGTCTCTATTTTCTGTAAAGTATGCAATAAATTATTTTATACTGCTTTTGTTCTTTTTATTTATCCCCACCATTCATATTAACCACAGATAACATTTGTACATATCTGCCTATTTAAGGTCCTTTGTATCTTCTTTAATGCTTTACATTGTAAAAGACAATCCATATGATTCATCAGCAAACAGCGTGATTCAACAGGCATGATGCATACAGAGTAGGAGCCTGTTCAGACATGGATAGTTACACTATGCAAGTAGTTTAAACCATCCAGTCAGCATAATATTATGCTAAGAACCACACATTAAGATGAAAATGAGCAACATTATGCTAATGGGTCCCATTAGGAATGCAAATGAGGGTAAACAATTTTGGGGAGTTATCAGAAATGTATAAAAATTAAGCAATTAATTGTGGTCCCCAGCCAGTCTGTAAATTGTGCTTTCTCAGTGAACAGGGAGTAAGGACATTCTATGATGCTAAGTGTATCGGCAGTCAAAGACAGTACATGTTAGAGGCCACTTTCACAGCCAGTGTCGACTACAGGGTGTTCTGTAATTTTTCATGTCACAGAAGGATCCATCTAGCATACCATCAACTCCATGCTAGAGACATACTTGCCTACTATCGTGTGATCAGAAACTTTATCTGGCAGCAGGAATACTTGCACTGTACTCACATGCAATCCCATGGGATGCATAGAATATTATTCAGTGCAGACATTAAGGTATGTACAGTTATGGCCATTCTTGCAACAGTGACCTTCCTGTACCTGTCCGGTGACACTCAGTATATCACAGGCATCTACATCATGACTACTACACTAGTTTCTTGATGTATCATTGCAGCATGTAAAATAGCTTATATACTTTTCAAGGACTACAGAAAAGAGAAACATCATTTTTTAATTTTTTTTGAAGCAGGTCATTTCTCTAAGGTTCTATGGGCCATTGAACTACACCCAAACTGCATCCAAAGCCACAGCTGGTTCACATGGACACTGGTTCATCAATGGGAATGGTTTTCACTCAGTCCACTGCCAGGTGGTGTGCAATGCGTAGGGTGCCATATACAAAGTGTCTGTGAGTCATCCAGCCTGTAGCCACACTTCCCACATCTGGCACACATTTGACCTATACAAGTGATTTGTACGAAGTGACTTCTCTTACACAGATCTACTTGGTAATGGTGTATATGTCTTGGAGTCATGGCTTATCTTCTGGTTCAGATATTCAAACCACATAGCATGGCAAAGATGCAATTCAACATTGTTCTGCTGCAAATCCAAAGTATCATCAGTTATGTGTCTGAAATGATGAAGGCCCTCAACTGCTGCTTAGATTCCTCTAGTAATGAGGTGCATTAGGGTCCACAGGCCTGCAGTAAGATAATTACTGCTTATGTAATTCCAGACAATATGACAGTGAAGAGTCAGCTAGAGCAGGACATTGTCATTACACGACCAGACAGACCACAGCCAGTGGTGGAGTATGAGCCAGTTTTAGAGGTATTGATGGAACTGGCTGCAGGTACAACCATGCAAGGTAGAGATGGGTGCAGTACACTGTAGCATAGCCAATTAGGTAGCATATGGTCCACAATGATTAGACACAACAAAGTTTAAAAATGATGCTTATAATACTACAACCGGACTATGCTGCACAGTGCATTGACTAACCATGCTGTGCATCAGACACACCTGTAAGGGGAGGGCACAGAAAGCATTTTACCACTGGTGGGGAAGGCAGAGTGTTGACAATCATCAGCAGACACTGTGATTGGGGTGGGGATTTACTAAGGATGAGAAAGGGAGAGTATGATATGGCCAGGGGACTGGGGGAAGCTGGGAAGACTGCATAGAGAATGGGAGGTGCTTCCTGACAGCAGTAGGTATCCATCACTACTGAATATGTGTTCAGAATGCACACCATAGGACATGGCTCTTGTAGATGTGGTTAAACTGTGTACATGCAGGTGACTGTTGCTGTAGGTCCTCAGGTGGGAAAATGCAGCCAATGGCCATCACTGACCAAGTGTGCATCCACCTCTGATGAATGGCTTTGACACCAAAACTCACCAAGAGGGACAATGGTGAACACAAAGACTGTAACAACCTGTTTGTGGCATATGCCTAAACTCTGCATACTCCATGTCTGTACAGAAGACCGTGTCATGATTCATCAGGCAGTGGGTGGTTTGGAAGCGGTAATAGAACATGAATGTGGCCTGCTTGACCTGTGGGGTGTACCCACAATGGAGGCAGAAGAGTGACAGCCCCAGGAATGGAGTTTGTCCTGGGGCATAGAGGCAGATGAACCCAACAACAAGGTGGGGACACCCAGGAGCCTATTCAACACAGAAAAGTGTTGGGATGTATTAAACAACCTATCATTTCTGCCATGGTGATAGTGGATTCTGCCTGTGCTTGGGTGACTTTCAAGCACATCCATCATTTACTGCCCATTGCGGGAATGTATGTTAGACAATGACCAGAAGATATGGCTTCAGTTCTCACACTATGTGAATGTGCAGCTGCCCACTGCAGGTGCATGGGCAGGGACAAGGATACACTCTGAGCTGCTGAGCCAGGCATGACGTGTGCTTTCTTGGGCTCTAAAGAGGTGGGCTCTTGTACCACAACTTATCATTTCCAACAGTGGCATTGTGCCCTCGGATATTGCTACCCTACTATTGCCATAAGTGTCTGATGCAGCACTAACATCAGGCATGCTCTATTCCATGGAAAAGGGCCTCATAATTGTAGCAGCTATGAAAGCAGAGAAACTTTAGTGTGTAAAACTAGTAATATGTTACAATCTCACCACCATATGATGCACCAATGGTAGTAATAACAGCTATACAAATAATGTGAAAAAAAATACCTTGAATGATATGCCTTCATCCCAGATGTCCTTGTACAGAACAGTTGGTGGTTTTGCACATTCCTGAGTTTATGACACAGTAATGATTCTAAACTGTGTTACCTACATAAGGAAATACCGATCTGGTGCATCCCCAACAGAGGCATAGGATGGTGAGTCCACTCTGGCTCACACCTCCACCAGATATCGAAGTCCTTTCCATCTTACTGGACAGGGACAACAGGAGCTCCTATATGGCAAACAAGGTGGTTGATCATAGAAGACACTCACACATAGTCATCCTTTCCTGAGAAATAAAATGGGGTTTCTGGTGGGCATGAGGATCTTTTTGTTGATCCAATGGATAACTTGAAGGAAAACCCTATTATGGCCACCGAAAATATTCACATCCACAACCATTTCACAAGACACATGGCCACAAAAGGGCCAGTCAGCTTTACCAGTTTCCAGTATCCACTGTCCATTGTCTTGCAGGACCTGCAGTAACACTCCTGCCTCTGAGTTGGAGAACATCTCTTGATGCTTTCTCTCTTTAGGCACAATGTCATAACCTACAATTATGGATGTAAAGATAACAGTCAGTGAGTTGACACATCATGTGCATGGCAACAGCAGTAGTTTGCACACACTGATGATGTGGCTGTGTCCCAGTAGCATGGGGCAGGTCCACACAGCATGCCAGTAAGGCAACAAGGACTGTGTTGAGAAATTTACCCTGTCAACAGCCTAGTCATCATGTACCCCACATATTTATATCAGCTCATTGATTCATTCCCACCTCACATTGTTCACTACATTCCATATATGACAAAAACACACAATACAACACAACCATCTCTGCCTGTGCTGAATAAAATGGTTATTATGCAACAAAAAGAGTCCCACAACTCATGGCTTGGTGGGGGGCTCTTTTTGTTGCATGAACTTTGTTGCTTGGACCACTGTTATGGTGTCAGGCATCCATCTTTGCAATCCTCCCTGTGTTCCTCATAGACCTGCCTGTGGGAGGCCATGAACACTCCCCCACCCCCACCACAAAAAAAAAAAAAAACTCACATTTATTCTGTCACTCCAACCATCTACATACAGCATATGTCCTCATATGACATCACATATTAAAGCCTCCTATAATGTATAAAACGCAGTGGTTAAGCACTGTAAGTCTGCATCTCCAGCAGGTAGATGTGGAGTAATCTCCTAACTACAACAACAAGAGGTACTACTGTTATCCAAGCATTCTTACCACTTGCCACTGTGTAATGCACCCTTCCCAAATCAAAAGTAGAATTTTTCTGCACTGTGTAGAGAGAAAGCAATATGTACCACTCATTCCACTTGCCAGACTAGCAGATTTCCATTATGAGATGTGAATAGCAATGGAAGTGTTTGATTTTATCATGTAGTTTCAAAGCTTGGAACATGACAATTATGCAAATGGGGCAATTTAGAGGAAATGTCTCTAAATCCTTCATTTAATGCTCTATGCACCAGCCTTGGACTGTGCAATAAGGACTGTATTTGCCCATGTACATGGACTGCAAAGCTAATTTATCATGTGCAGGTAGGCTTGTGATCTACATAAGTTTATTAATCAGACTTGTGGTCACTTGTGCTGTTATGGTTTAAGCACGACAGGGATAGGAGTTGTATAGAGTATATACACTTAAGCTGGCGTGTCCACCCCAACATTGCCATGGCATGATGTTTAGTAAGATGGATCTATATGGTGGCACAGGGTTACATCACTCTGCCCCCATGCTTGCTGATGCATGTCACGTGATACCTACAATGTGTGCTGAGACAAATCTGCTACCATTTTCCTCAAGACTGCTACCTATGAAGTGGCCATAACTTCTGAAGGTGCTAAGTATGGAAGGGATCCTACATGGTGTAGGAAGGAGACCAAAATATCTCTGTACTTCTACCAGTTCATTCTCAAACAAACTGATATGGTATGTGACAGATGTATTTACACAATGTCACAGGAGGAAAAGCTATCACATAAAAGTAATCCTAATGTCAATAAGGTTGTCAGCAGTACACATGCTCCACCCATCATGCACAATTCAAAGCAAACATATAGACCCACATATGCTGAGGCAATAAAATGTAATCTTCCTAGACTACAAAGACCTCCTAGATGAAGTACACATAACAAATACCCTCAGCAGTCCCAAATGCACTCTTTCAAAACAACACCCACATCAACACATAGAGCTACATCTCATGGAGCCTCTACCTCTAAGCCGATAAGGCAGGCAACCACACAATCCAACATTCTAGTCAGTGGAGATTCAATTGTGAGACACACTGATGTCCCTCTTACCAGGCTGAGTAAGGAGAAAGTCATGGTCAGTTGCTTATCAGGGGCTAGGATCCACCACATTACGCACATACTCAGGTCACTGGACCACAGTTACCAACATGACTCAGTCATAGTCCATGCAGGAGTAAATGATATGAGATGTATCTTCCTAAACTATATGAAGAGAGACATCATGGAGCTCTCGGAATGTGTGTCTCAGGCTGGTATCATTGAGCAACATTTTACCTTCTCCAAGGATGATGCACAATACGAACAAAAGATGATTGGCTTAGTTTCTAGTGTCATTCTACAGGGGTGCTATATTTGTCAGCATGGAAGGAGATGGTCAACAGACCATGATGCTTTGCCAGGGATGGTCTGCACCTCTCCCATCCAGGCTTTTGAATATTAGCTAGAACATTGTCTTCCCCCATAGTGCATTTCTTAGGCAATGCCAAACAGAAAGTACTTCTGACATAGCAAATCAAAACCAAGAAAATCTAAAGGTATTACTGTTCAGTGCTAGTAGTCTAAACAAAAAATTCCACTCCCTAGAAGTTCTCTTCACCCTAGAGAGTGCTGATGTCTGTGCAGTCACTGAGACATGATTTAAAGCCACGGACAGCACACCAACAATGCAAGGTTATAATGCCTTCCACACATTTAGGCCAGCTACTTCACAGGCAGGAACTAAAGGTGGTATCGTCTTTATTTAAATCAAAAATATATATACTTCAAGGCTGGTCAAACAGGACAATGCACTTGAGCTGCTCCATGTTCAAATCATCATAGGAAAAATTTAATACCACTTCCTTGTAAGCTATATGTCCCCCTCCATGACCCAGAAAACCCATACCGTGTATTTAAAGTTATTAGAAACACTAACCATCCAACCCAATACCATATTCATGGGTGACTTTAATTACCCCTCTATTAACTGGGAAACCAATATGACACCAAACGTACATGCACAGAGATTCCTAGATTTTGTAAACACAAACTCCCTGGACCAGACAGCCAATACACCAACAAGGGGTGCAACCATACTGGATCTGATACTCACTAATATGGGAGAATGCTGCACACCCTCTACTGTAATGCTTTCCCTGGTAAAGTCAGGCCACAAAATGGTCTCCTTTGAAGTAAAAATAAAACCTGGACCCCCAGCTAAACCTGGAACATTCAGGAACTATTCAGGAACTAAGGCAAACCACCTGCTATTAAGTGAGAACCTGGCAAAATTTTAAGCCCTCATAAACCCTGAGAACACTGCTGCCTATGCAGAACTGTTCAAAGAAACTGTGTACAAGCATGTTAATAGTTTCACAGAGGCAGCTGTACCCACCAGGAAACAGTACAGAACTAACAAAAAACAAGCCACCCTGGTGGAATCACAGAATCAATAGGATGTATAACAGGAGGAAGAAAATCATGGCAAAAATTAGGAGGTGCAGCAGCCAGCAGGATAAAAGCACTCTCATCAAACTAGACAAACAACTCAGAGGACAAATAATGTCTACCGAAGACAAATTTGAGGTAAGTTTGGCCTACCAGGCCAAGGACAACCACAAAGAATTCTTTAGCTATGTCCACAACCTCAAAGGCAATTTTCAATTTTCTGCAGAGCTCATTGTAAATGGAGCCACCTATACTGAGCCAGAAGATATAGCAAACCTCCTGGCTGATAAATTCAGCTCCAGCTTTACCCCTCTCTCCCCCTCAACCTTTCCTCAGGAAATATCATCAAATATAACTCCCCCTACTATCACTAGGGAACAGGTCTTTAATGCTCTAAAACCAAGAACACTGCATCAATGGGCCCAGACAAAATCCCATGATGCTTTCTAAACTGCATGAAACATGACCTATCAGGGCCTCTGGAATTACTATTTAACTGTTGTTTCCAAACAGGCTTTGTGCCTCATGAATGGAGAAAGGCAACAGTCAACCCTCTGCACAAAGGGGGCCATCTACAGACCCTGGAAACTACAGACCCATAAGTCTCACTAGTTTATATGTAAAGCCATGGAAAGAATTATCATGGAGATGATCAACAGTGATATTGTAAACCTTCAGACATTGGACCCAACTCAGTTTGGTTTTGTCAATGGCAGATCATGCCTAATCAACCTGGTGGACTTCTTTGAGAAGGTCACCAAAGCAATGGATGAGGGCAAAACTGTTCACACTGCCTACCTTGATCTGGCCAAAGCATTTGACACAATACCCCACTCGGGAATTGTTGACAAACTCAAGAGGTTAGGTACAAACCCGTATGTCACCCGGTGGATAGCCAACTGTCTCGCAGACAGGACCCAGGAAGTTAGAATTGTGGAGTCCATCTCTACAAAGAGGCCAGTCACAAGTGGAGTCCCTCAGGGATCAGTCCCTGGACCGCTCCTTTTTGGCATTTACTTCTCAGAAGTCAAGGCCAATGTCATTGGTCTCTGGCTGTCTAAATTTTCAGATGATTGCAAATTAGGAGCTGTCACTGAATCTTACACTGACACAAATGTTCTCCAGGAGGGGATGACACAGACAAACAACTGGTGTCAGAGCCATGGACTAAAACTAAATGCCAAGAAATGCATTATTTTACTGCATTTCCACAAAAGTTAAATATTTGTACTTGGTCAAATTATAATTGCCAGTTATGTTATTACCGAAAATACCTTTAATGTCCCCAGAAGCTATTGTTCATCAACATTAATATATGTATGTATCAACAAAAAAGTGCTCTTGGTAGTAATCATTTTAGCAGGATTTAACTCGGGCAAATATTAGACCTCATAGCGCGAGTACAATCATCAACATTTAAATCAGAAGTCAACTGGTCCTCAAAAGACTCTTCTAAAATGAGACAACATTTAGTGACTGTAATGAGTCCTCAAAAGCGGTCACTGATACATCATTCAACCCCTCTACTAAATGAACAGTTTTTAAAAGCAAAATAGTACCTTAATTTCAATTTATAAATACATCTAAATATCCACCATTACATCTCAGAGCTTGGGAACAAATGTCAGTCCTTTAGACAAAACAGTATACAGTTGATTACACAATACAAAACTGGCCAGTTTATGTCCAAACTTTTTTGTTGCCTAGTGGTGATGTTTGGCAGCTCCAACTGCTTGTTTTGGCCCTGTTAACATTGTGCTGCAAAGGTGCTTCAGCAGAAAGACTTCTTGTAACACTGCCTGCTTCATTCATTAACTCCAGTGAAAACACAGAGCATGATGAAAACTCTGCTGTAATGTTAGAATCATGAATGTCAGTAGCCACAGATGGTATGCTTCTTCTCTTCATCATATTCTTTTTCCTGAAATATTGTCCCAGTGCTGACATAGTTCATTTTAACTTATGCTGCCTCCTTTTCAAAACTGCCTATTTAATTTGATTCAGTTGATTTGATTTCAAAATCTATCAAAACCATTGTTTAGATGCAACTCTAAGTCATTAATCTGCCAGTGCTTACAATGATCCCTCTTGATAAGTGGATATAACCATTCATAAGAACATTACAGTGCTTGCTGCAACCTCACCATTAAATCCTCTTCCTCAGAAGTAAACAGAGTAGAGGGCAGGCTAAGACCCCACAGCACTCTCAGTGCCAACTACAATGATGAATATTTATCCAAATATAGTTTATTATAAAATATTAAGTTCTTATTGATTCCCAACATCCTGGCAGATAGGTTCAGTGCTAACTTCACCCCCCTCTCACCCCCTAAAGTGCCCAAATCTATACAGGAAGAATGCAGAGTCCCTGTAATCACATCTATGCAGGTAAAAGCTGCACTCTCTAAAACCAAAAACACAGCATCCATGGGACCGGACAACATCCCAGGCTGCGTTTTACATGAACTTCAGAACGAACTGGCTCCCCACCTAAGCACCATGTTCAATCATAGTCTCACGTCAGGCTTTCTGCCCACTGAATGGCGCACAGTAACAGTTATCCCACTCCACAAAGGGGGAACCACCACTGATCCTGAGAACTATCGCCCTATTAGCCTGACGAGCCTGGTCTGTAAGGCCATGGAACGTATCATCATGGAACTCATAAACAAAGACATTGGCAACCAGCAAACTCTGGACCCCACCCAGTTTGGGTTTGTGAAAGGCAGATCATGCCTTCTAAACCTAATCGACTTTTTTGAGGCAGTCACCAAAGCCGTAGATGAGGGTAAGGTGGTTCACACAGCCTATCTTGACTTCGCCAAGGCTTTCTACACCATCCCCCATTCTGGAATTATAGCTAAACTCACTAAACTAGGTATAAATCCCTATGTCACAAGATGGACAGAACCCACACTGTAAAAGTTGCAGACTCCAAACCTGACTTCAAACAAGTGACAAGTGGATTACCACAGGGTTCAGTCCTGGGACCTCTCTTGTTTGGTATCTATTTCTCTGAAGTACAGGCTAACACAGAAGGCCTTTGGCTAATGAAGTTTGCAGATGACTGCAAACTAGGAGCCATAGTAGAGTCCTCAAATGATGTGGACATCATACAGAAGGGCCTCACTGAGACAGATGCCTGGTGTCAGAGCCATAGCCTCAAGCTCAGTGCCAAAAAGTGCATTGTCATCCCCTTTGGTAAAAACTCTGCACCCATGAACTACCACATAAATGGCAGTTTACTTAACACCAAATATGTGATGAGACCTTGGGACCCAGGTGGACAGTAGTCTCACCTTTGATAATCACATTGCCACAGTAGTCAGGAAATCCTTCTATGTGACACACCTCATCACAACAGGTTTCTCATCCAGGAAAAAAGAGGTCATTGTTCCCCTCTACTCGGCACTCATTAGACACATTAGAGAGTACAATGCCCCTTTTGGAATGTACCTCACAAGACATCTACAGCAGCTGGAAAGGCCATAGAAGTACTTCACAAAGAGGATTACTGGCCTCAAATGGATGCCCTACACTGACTGTCTCAAAAAACTCCAACTTTACTCTGTAGCATATTGCCTACTCTGAGGAGATCTCTGCCTAACATATAAAGCTATGTTAAACCCAGAGCTGTTGGACATGCTACACCTAAAGAAACCCCAATCCCTCCGAGCTACAACTCTAGGGACCTAAACCTTGTCACCACAATAAACAGGACATGTTGGAGGGATAGATTCCTGTCTCAGAGACTTCCTATACTCTGCAACAAGCAACCCAGCTATGTCAAGAAAAGTTCCTCATTAGCACTTTTCAAGTAAAATCTTGATGAGTGGATGGGAAATAGGAAATATACCCGGGGATCACTTCTGTGGCTCTGCTCAACAGGGGCACAGGAAAATGATTTTCTTGGGTAGCGAAAGCCATGGTACCTTGTTGGCTAGGCTTACTTAGGCCCTTGGGTCGATAGCCTTGTACCTACCTATGAACCTATGATGGAATAGTTTTCATGAACAGAGGCAGAATCATAGTCATGGTGCACCCCATTTTGTAGCCTACAGTCATGGTCCTCACACTTAAGCGAAGCCCCTGGTTCAAAAAAATAAACACTGTGATTTATCCTTTACCAGAACAGTATCAGAATTATGGATGAGACAACCAAACGCAATCAGAAGAATTCTTTCTAAAGTCAGATTTATGCAGGTATTCCAACATTTCACTTACCAAGCCCTTCACTTTGTTCAGCCTGCCTACCTTCTGGCATTTCCTCCCCCTCCTTCAACACTCTAATCAATCCCTTATGTAACTGTCATCTGATATACCCTTGTGTACCTACTGAACATGCACATCGCAGCTCTAGCAATCATTTGGACAGGGATCTAATCTGAAATGTCAACTTACCACAATGTGTTAGCTCTAAACATTAAACTGGAAACATCAAACTAGCAGAATATCACATCCCCAATCATCAATACTAGTAACATAAAAATCAATAAAAGCAAATACTTCATCATACTGCCAGCTACCAGTATGTGCACAGGGCAATAGTCACTCCTAGCATCCAGCCCCATGGGGCTCATCTGCAACATATACGAAATAACATCTCAGGAGAGAAAGGATGTCCTCCTAATTCATGGGTGTGTTTATAATGTGGAAAAGTGTTATACCAATAAGAAGTACTGAGCCTGCAGGCATATACTTGTGGACAAATGTAAAGGTGGAGTCATAACTTGTGTGTCCCAGTGGTGAGGAACTGCAAAAATCAACTAGGCATCTAGTCATCACCATGTTAGACAACCGACTGAGGTGGAGAAGTATGTGGCTTGTAATGACTTTTCAAATATGGCAAACATGTTGAGACACACCATGGGCAGGATTCACGAAGGCTTGCATGGAGTCTAAGAGTAGTGTAAGACTCCATGCAGCCTTCGCGATTCAGGAACAGCCCTAAAGTCCGTGTAAGAGACCAGCTAAAACGTCTCTTACATGGAGTGGGCGTGGATATGCTAATCACCTCACTTGCAGCAGAATAGCATGCAAATGAGGTAGATTAGCGATCCAGGAAGCCCAAAGCAGCCCGTGTAAGAGCCGTTTTAGCTGCAGAAATGTACTCAGTTGACAACTGAGTACGTTTCTGCAAAAAACACAATGGAGTCATGTCAGCTCCAAATAAAGGGTGCATATGTGTCAGGCAGCATGCCAATGGCCAAATATGTGGCCATTGGCAAGGTACCCCGATGCAAATATGAGAAATAAATATTTTGCCGATGTTTAAATGCAGCGCAGCCCCGCGCAAACGGGCTGCACTATAGAAAACATAAAAATTAAGGTTATAAACCCACAAATGTGGGTTTTATGCAATACATGGATTTACAATGCAGGGACCAGCAGACCAAAAACAACATGGCCACCGTTTAGTGGTTGCTAAGGGGGGAAGATGAGTCTAAGACATGTAACTAAGCATGAGTAGACAATCTGATGCAAATGAGTGTTAGGATACTAAATTCCACTGTCACATAGCAAATGAGCACATTCTGAGTAGTGTAAGAGTTACATAAGGGGGAGGAACAGAGTAGGAGATAGGTGACATCACAGGGGTGAATGGCAAAAAGAAATGCAGTTAATTGGAGGTCAGTGTTACATGACAGATGTCAGACACATATCATGGACACATATCATGGAAAGAGGAGTGCCACAACATAAGCATGGGAAAGTCAAGAAATGGAAGGTGTACACTGTTGCCTACACCAAAGTTTCTTGCTGGGCGTGCAGGCGTACGTGTGCGTGCCATGAAGCGCGAGTAGGACAGTGTGCGCGCGTGTAAGGCAGACTGAGCATGGAGGAGCCTGTTGGTAGATGTTTAACACTGTTTGCGCTGGTGTGCGCGCGTTTTAACCCGAATAAGCAGATTCTGAACCGTGTAAGCATGTGTGCGTGCGTGTAAGCCACTGTGAGCGTGTTTCTGCTGGTATGCACGCTGCTCCCCCCTGAGGAAACAGAAAGGAAAAAGGAAGCAACAGAATTCGTAGGAAGCTAGCAGGGAATACTGCTGGAGCTAGCAGGTGAAAACAATTAGAAGCAGCCAATTACACAGGCAGAATAGTAGCCCAGCCCGGCACTTAAAACCCTGCAAACAGCAGTGCAGGATATTTCTCTCAAGAGACACTGCAAGACAGGAGTAAGCTATTAGAACTAAAAACTGAAAAAGCTGAACTCAGAGCAGAAATGTTAGGAGCTGCCATAGCTGTCATAATGAGACATAGGCGACTTGCTGAGGGTGGTGACAAAGCAGATGGTGCCAGACAACCCACAGTGAGGAGACGGAGAAGAGTGTACAGGCCCAGGGTCACCTACCACGGGTTACATTAGCTGGAGATAGTAGAGCACTATAGAGTGGACAGAGACCTCCTGCAGCAAATAGTTGAGCTGTGCAGGCCACGCCTCACACACAGAACCAACAGAGGGGAACCCATCCCAGTGGAAACCAAGGTATGTGTTGGCCTAAGAATACTAGCAACAAGTACCTTCCAAAGACCAACTGGTGATATGAAGGAGATATCACAGGCATCAGCCTCCAGGGTACTGCACCAGTTCCTGGATGCCATGTCAGCACATGTCGGTGATCATGTACATTTCCCCAATGCCCGTGAGGTATTGGCCAGCAATATGCGTCACTTCCAGCAAATAGCGGAATGCCCTGAGGTAGTGGGTGCAATAGACTGCATGCACATACGCATCAAAGCACCAGCCAGTGAGCGGGGTAGGGCCTACATTAACCGCAAGGGCTTCCCCTCCATCAACTGCCAGGTCATGTGTGATGCCCAGGGCATAATAATGAATGTGTGTGCTGGCTGCCCTGGGAGCTACCATGATTCCCACATCTGGCATTTGACGCAGCTGTACCAGACATTTGCCAATGGGGACATCCCACACGGACACCTAGTGGGGGATGCAGGTTATGCACTGGAGCCATGGCTGATGACACCCATCAGAAACGCACACACACCTGAACAGGAACACCATAATGAGGCACACGCACAAACACGTAATGTAATAGAGCGTGTGTTTGGGCTGCTCAAGTCACAGTTCCGGTGTCTGGACACATCTGGTGGAGCCTTGTAGTACACACCAACTACATGTACCCAAATTGTCATGGTATGTGCTATGCTACATAATATGATCTTGTGAAAACAGCTGCAGCAGGACCAGCATAGAGCTGGGCCAAACAGCCCCCCACCATTGCCAAGGCCATCACAGGCAGAGCGTGACTCAGAGGAGGAACAACCTGGGCCTGCCCCAGTAGGCAGAAGGAGGCGTGCCCAGTATGCCCTGGCAAAGAGGCAATGCATAGCACATACACTGGCTCAGTAGGAACCCTGGGAATGATACCCCCTCTGACTCACTCAAATAATAACAGGGATGCCTAAAATGACATGACCTGCTCACAAACATGCACAGGGAGTGTAATATCTGCATCCGACAGAGGCAGCCCTGCAGCACCACCTGAGGCATGAATGCCATGTGTTAAGTAATGTAACACCATGTACTATATGCACACCTGAGGACCGTGACTAACATCCTACCCTCACCAAGCATCATGCCACAATATGACAATGAGATGATCAATTGCAATAATTGGCTGAAGTATTGCAGTTAGTCAAATGGGGGTCTAATGTGTGCCAGCCTGGGATGACATGCTGAGCATGACATGATGCTCCACCTGCTAGGACTGGCGTGCACCTATCAGTGCAGGCCGTATGGACACTGGCAAAGGCTGTTGTTACCCACAGCGTGCCCTGAATAGGTAAGGCTCGAAACACAAACCTACCTCCATAGGTATCAGAAGGGATAAGAACCTAGATGTAATGCTACCCAATGCCAGAAGTCTAAACAGCAAGATGCATGCAGTCTAAACTCACCCACTATGGAGAATGTTGATATCTGTGCTGTAACAGAAAACTGGGTCAAGGCTCACAACAGCACCCTAACACTACCAGGTTACACCTCATACTGTCCTGTACAGACTCAAAACATGGAACAAGCTACAAAAGGAGGGTGACTAGCAATAATTGTCAAGGATAACCACACCCCCATGTTGGTACCACAACAAGAAGCAGCATGGACTAGCCATGGTCAAGTAACAGTGGCTAAAACTGCCTCCCAGTTTATAGCCTGCTACAGACTACCATCCCAACACCAGGAACTGCACCTGGCCTATGTTGGAATACATGAATATATCAAGTCTTCCAAACCACATTATATTGGGTGATTGAAAATACCCAGACATAGACTGGGAGCATTATACTAGCTCCAACACTGTAGGACAAAAGTTCATAGAATCCATAAACCAAAATGCCCAGGAACAACGTACCACTCCCACAAGAGGGGTAAGCATACTGGATGTGATAATCAGCAACATGGGTACTGGATGGCAAGATGAGAAGTGTATTGCTCACAGGTAAGACCAGACCATAGAGTAATCACACTGGATATACACATCCTGACCACAGTCCCTGGCCAGAAAACCACAGTGAAAAACATGTGTAAAGCAAAAGTTGCACTCCTCCAAACTGATGTGGAATCCATTAAAGGCCCTGTGCAGGTGCAAAATATGGGCCACACCTCAGAACCTGTTATACAGGCATTCCATGAACACTGCCAGGAATGCTTGGATTATGCAATCCTAAATTAAAACAAGACACAATGCCATACACGCAGGCATCTGGCATGGTGGACTCCAGCCATTACCAAACCATGCAAGAGAATGAGGAAGCTACTACACGATAGAGCAAACATAAAAAAAAAGAAGTAATCACTGATCAGTAGTATGGCAATAAAATATGTCCACACATACAATCCACTAAGGCCAGCTACAACAAGTTGAATCTGTGAATCTTGAGGCAATGTTCCACCTGCCCCAAGCACACAGACAATCCTCAACTCCCCCCAAGAAATACAAATATATGTGAGAGATGCAACCATTTATCCAAACTGGAGGCTGAGCTCCCTCAACTCAGTACTCCCAAAACTAGTCAGGAGGAGAAGGTAACCACACACACCACAAACGCAGTCCCACATAGACCTATCACAACTGCAAACCAAAGACAAACACAGAAAAACATTCCCGGAGGCCTGAATTACAAACACACCACACCAACAGAGGCCTCCAAAGCAGACACCCAATCAAACAACCTCCAAACATAGCACATGCAACACATAGTACACAAAGCTGGTGTGCCAAACAGTCACAGGCCAGAAGGAGAAACAACATGTCTGATACAGTTGTAATAGGTGACTCCATAGTGAGACACGCTGCTGTCCCACACACCAGACTGAACAAGGGAAAGGGTACAGTAAGCTGCCTGTAGGCTGCTACAATACACCACATAACACAAGTATGCAGGTCACCCCAAAGCAAGTAGAAATATGATGCAGTCATAGTCCATGCTGGTGTGAATGACCTGAGATGCACCTCCCCGGACTACATGAAAAGAGACATAGATGAGCTCTCCGATTATGTAGTCCAGGCCGGTATGACACTGACCGTTTGCAGCATCCTACCCTCGCCAAGAATGATGCCACAGTACAAACACAGAATGATCAGTTATAACAAGTGGCACAATTACTGGTGTCATTCCAAGGTGATCCAATGTCCGTCTGCTTGGGATGTCATGTTTGACAAGCCACGCA
Organism: Protopterus annectens; assembly: GCF_019279795.1. Classification (NCBI taxonomy): domain Eukaryota; kingdom Metazoa; phylum Chordata; order Ceratodontiformes; family Protopteridae; genus Protopterus; species Protopterus annectens. The sequence continues at coordinate 1,447,378,197 of NC_056746.1, read as the reverse complement.
GCTGTTCCAGGGATGGCTTGCACCTGTTACCCCTGGGCGTCTGGATATTGGATAAGGCTTTTGCCACCTCCATAGAGCCTTTCATAGGCAAGGCTGAAAAGACTAACCCACCACCCTAGAAAACATAAGTGGAAAGAAACATAAGGGTAATGCTGACCAATGCCAGATGTGTAAACCTCAATATGCATGCTCTCGAGGCCCTCCCCAGTATGGAGAACATCGATGTCTGTGCAGTGACAGAAACCTGCTGCAAGCCTCCTGACAGCACACCAGCACTACCAGGTTATACCACATATCATGCGTTATGGCCCCAAAACCTGGAACAAAACATAAAAGGAGGGTGAGTATCCATATTCAGCACAGACACCCATATGTCCAGGTAAATGACAATGCACAAGGCATTGGAGTCCACCCATGTGCAAATAAGCGTAGGCAAGATTGCTGTACAGTCTGTAGCATGCTACAGACCACACTCTCACAAACAGGAACCCCACCCAGCCATCCTGAAGACACTGGACAGTATGAATGTCCCACCAAATACCAAACAAGGTACTCACAAATTACCACATAGGTGGTAAATCATTATGTATGGAAGGAGTAATCAGGGACCTAGAGACACAAGTGGACAGTAACCTGTTATGTGACACTCACATTGCCAATGTGGCTAGGTAGACTGTCTATATTGGAGACCGTATCATGAAAGGATTCACATCTACGTCAACAGAGGTCATTGTGCACCTATACTGTTCTCTTCTCAGACCCATAATCTAGTACAATGCCTCATTTGGGATGTACCTTACCTGACACCTGCAGCAGTTAGAAAGACCTCAAGGGTACCTCACCAAGATGATAAAGGGTCTCAAATATATGTCATATGCTGCCTGGCTGTAGACACCCCAGCTGAATGCAGTCACATACTGCCTACACAGAGGCACTGTACGTCTGTTGTACAAGGCCATGTCCAACACAGGAGTAATGGACATGCTCCACCCCAGAAAACTCAAAGCCATCGGAGCTGTGAGAGTGAGAGATGTCAACCTCAACACATAATGAAATAGGATGTGCTGGAGGGACAGATACATAACCCAGAGGCTCCCCACACCCTGGAACAGAATCCCACTCCATGTTAGGCAGAGCCCCTCACTGACACTCTTCAACAGGAATCTTGCCAAGTGGATGGATGATCGTAGATTTACACTGGGGGTCTTCACTGTGTCACGTCCAGACAGAGGCACAGCAAAGCAAATCATAAATGGCCATAATATTCACATAGCAAGGGGTGGCGAAAGCCACACACACACTGGCTAGGCTTACAAATGCCCTAGGGTGGATAGCCTAGTATGAACCTATGAACCTATGAAGATACAAATTGTACAGGACACTAAGCATAATCCCAAGGCTTCCTCAACTGATGGTAGGAACCATGTTGGTAATTCACAGATATGCTCTGAATCACACAAATATTACAAACAACATACCAAACACACACACATATTGCCAACATACATCCTGACTGGTGCAGTGCAAACCCCACCCCCCCCAGAATGCAAAATATCTATCCCAGCAGACTGCTGGCCCCCTGACATTGCAGATGCTGAGGTAACAGCCAGCATCTACAAAGCAAAACACACAGCAGCAATGGTATGAGATGGTGTCCTGGGCTGAGTCCAACATGGACTCCAAGAAGAATGGAATGCCAAATCACACTACTGCTCAATGTCAGCCTTACCACAGGATATGTACCCAAAGAGCAGTGTACAACAACAGCGGTCATTCTCAACAAAGGTGTTGCCTGAATGGATACTGAAAACTACCACCCCAGAATCCTGAGAAGCTTGGTCTGCACAGCTATGGAAAGGATCAGCATGTACCGCAGACATAAAGATATTGGGGACCTACTGACACCGGACCCTACCCAGTGTGGCTTTCTTAAATGCAGATCCTGCCCCTAAACATGTTTGACTCATTTGAAACAGTCATTAAGGTCATTGATGAGGGCAATGTAGTCCACACAGCGTAGCTGGACCTTGCAAAGGCTTCCATACAATACCCTATGTGTTCATTATAGATATACTCACCAGCTTAAATATAAACCCCTATGTCAGTAGAGGGGTTGCAAACCAGACCAAAAACAGAACTGACATGGTCAGACATGCTGCAGCCATGTCAGACTACAAACCAGATATAACTGGCATCCCACAAGGCTTGGTCCTGGGACCTCCCTCATTTGGTATATATGTCCCATAGGTACAGGCCAACATGGAAGGACTGTGTTTGAACATGTTTGCAGAGGACTACAAACTGCCCACCATATCTGACCCTCCAGCTGACACAAGCATCCCACAAAAGGGCCACATAGAAACAGACAACTGGTGCCATAGCCATGTCAGCAAGCTAATTGCAGAAAAGTGTATAGTCAACCCCCGTGGATATACAGTAAGTGCCCACCAATTACCACATAGGTGTTAACCCATTACGTACTTAACATGTAATGAGAGACCTGGGGACACAAGGTGATAGATATCCTGCATGGGACAAACATGTGGCTGTAGTGTTTACAGAATCATACTATATACCCACCTAATCATGAAGGTTATCAGATCTAGATAAGGGGAGGTCATTGTGGCTCTGCAGTCATCCTTCATCAGCGTTACAATTGACTACAATAGCCCCTGTGGGATGTACCTCAGCAGACACCCCCATCAACTGTAAAGTCCCCAAAAGTATCTCACCAGGAGTATCAAAGAGCTTGAACAGATGCCATGTGTTGCCTGATTAAACAAACTGCAGCTACACACACTGCCATACTGCCCACCCAGAGGCAAGCTGTGCCTGATGTATAAAGCCATGTCCAAGCTGGAATCAATAAACATGCTGCACCTTGTAAAATCTGAATGGCAGTGAGCTATGCACATGAGAGACCTGAACCCCAGCACTGACATACAAAGGACAAGCTGTACTGCATGATCCATAACACAGAAGCCACCCCCACTCATGAGTAAACTCCCAGTACAGGTTATCCATAGAGTCACTCATCGATTCTCCTCAAGAGGAATCTTGATGAGTGGATGGGAGATGGTAGGTTTACCCTAGGTATCACTGTTATGTCACAGGTAGACGGAGGCACAGTATACTAACCATGACATATGTCATGGCAAACTCCACTTACAATGTGTGTCGAAGGACAAGCACACTCTCCGACTAGCATTAGAAATGGCCTAGGGCACATCGCTAGTGTTTGCAAATGTACACCTATGTTGTGGAATACACTACCAATGTTAGACAAGCCTGGTTTAAGTAGTTCATATCTGAACATAATGCAACATGGTCAGATGTGCACAACTGGCCCCTAACCAGGCTGTTGTGCTCACTATGGAAATGTAAAGCAGTGATAGGACTAAAGCCCAGGATACTGTCCACCACAGTGAAAGTACTGAACCAGTACACTATACGGTACTACAGTGTTAGGTCAGTATGAAAGGATGTTGACAACTGTATGCAAAGTATCACATGCAAACCCTGCAGGCACAGTATAATCCCTGTTGTGTTCACACACAAAGCAGTTGGACAGTAACTACACAACATGACACACAACACACAACCATAAATGGGAGATATTTGTTGAAGTTCACACTCATCCACAAATGTGCTGGGCTGCAGAGTTCAACATATGGAAAGCTCACATTGGGCATGCTCGCACACTTTGATAAATGAGACATATGTCAGACAACATGCCATGGGAAGGTTGAACTGGGCATGCTCACACACTTAGGCCAAATCTCAGTTTAGCAGTTGGCCACACATATCTGGTATTTGTACGTGTTATTCCAGGAACCAACCACATTACAGCAATCTGCCCAGTGCACACAGTTAAATGACTACAGAGACATACGTGATATAGTGGATCCCTCCCATATGCAAACATCTCTCACAGATACACAAGTTGTTCATACAAACAGGGAATGCTGTGGCAATAAAGACCTGAAAACAGTCTATCAGCAACAAATAATGTGCATCTGACAATTAAACATATGGGTGTAAAGGTCAACACTAGGCTGTTTGCCCTAGGGAATGACAGCTTAGCCAGAGTGTGCTTGGCGTCTGCCTCCCCAGTACAGTAGGCTACTGTGCCACTGTAAAGTAGGTCACATAAGGCACTGTGTGAGGCTAGTGTGCTGTGCCTCTGTCAAGCAGGGACACAGTGGAGATCCCAGGGTTTGAATTTGCTAAGCCACAGCCATGTTGTTGGTGTGTGCTGGAAGAGGGTTGCTGAGGACCTCTAACAGTAAGTGGGCATCAATAACAGACTGAGGGGAGCCTTATCTGCATTGTCTGGACAATTTCACTGTCAACACTGTGTCATGATGATTATGAGGGATTGAAGTGTCGTGCCGGTACTGTTCAGAGATGTCCTCCCTCTGTGGGCTACTGCTTTGCAATGTATTAGCTCACTCTGTCTGTTGGACAGCTCATATATGGCTGGTGTACATCTGACATTTGTCCTGTTGTGGAGCAGTCATGGGTATATTTGGGATAGCATGATCAATGCAAACCTTCCACATGCTCATAGAATGCAATTGTCAAGGATTATGCAGAGTGGCCTGTATACTCCCCCAGCATGGGTCCCTTGAAGTCTTCCACCCCAGACTTCACAAGTGTAAAGTCTGCTTTTGATAAATACAGTTTGCAGTGACAACCTTGCCTGGGGGTGGGGATGGGATATGGATGGCCAGGGAAAGGTGGGTATGGTCAAATACCAACAATGGTGGTCTACCTCTGGTGTGGAACAGTGAGTACCCATGTTGTAGATGGTCAGGTGCAATATGTATTCCCCCTTGTGGCTGTGGTGAGTGGTTCTGCCATAGCACATGGACTCACAAATTGCAGTGGCTGTACGGTAATGTTGTAGAGGCCTGAGTAGTTCCCACACACAATATGCCTGTACCTGACGTTAACAACTGGAATGGTGTATGTGAACACCTGCATATCTTGGTACTGTTCCCAGGGAAGCAAAGTGTTTGTTCTGGAAGTTGGAGGGGTGGTCAGGACTGGTTGTGTTGCGTGTTACAGGTCCTGTGGTCACGAAGCATGGTATAAAACATACCCTGCCAGTGCAATGTGCATATCTGACCCTGACGTAGGTGGCTGCAAATGCATATATATGCTATCCCCCACCTGACAGGTAGTACTAGATGTACATACCTCTGTAGAAATAATGATGTCAGCACCCTATAAATACTGCAGGTGCAGAACAGATGCCCAGTAATTCGGATAGTGCGCTCTGCTAATGCGTCTCCCTCAAGTGTCATAATATAGTTAGGTAGGGGTTTGAATCCTGCAAATGCTCAGTGTGTGTTTGTGTGTGTGTGTGTGTGTGTGGGTGGGCGAGTGGGGTTGGTGTGTGTGCAAGTCTGTATGAAAGAAATGTCCCTTTTGGCAACTAGGAGAACACACTACAGGATGCACATTCCCCTTTCTAAACACTGATGATGTCAGCACCCTATAAGTACAGCAGGAGAAGGGAAACCTCCCAGTAATGCGAATAGCACGCTCTGCTAATACGTCCGTCTCGAGTGTCATAATATAGTTAGGTAGGGGTTTGAATCCTCCAAATGCTCAGTGTGTGTGGAGGGGGTTAGTGTGTGTGCAAGTCTGTATGAAAGAAATGTCCCTTTTGGCAACTAGGAGAACACACTACAGGATGCACATTCCCCTTTCCAAACACTGATGATGTCAGCACCCTTTAAGTAAAGCAGGAGAAGGAAAACCTCTCAGTAATGCGAATAGCGCGCTCTGCTAATGCGTCCGTCTCGAGTGTCATAACATAATTAGGTAGGGGTTTGAATCCTGCAAATGCTCAGTATGTGTGGAGGGGGTTAGTGTGTGTGCAAGTCTGTATGAAAGAAATGTCCCTTTTGGCAACTAGGAGAACACACTACAGGATGCACATTCCCCTTTCTAAACACCGATGATGTCAGCACCCTATAAGTACAGCAGGAGAAGGGAAACCTCCCAGTAATGCGAATAGTGCGCTCTGCAAATGCGTCCGTCTCGAGTATCATAACATAGTTAGGTAGGCGTTTGAATCCTGCAAATGCTCAGTGTGTGTGGAGGGGGTTAGTGTGTGTGCAAGTCTGTATGAAAGAAATGTCCCTTTTGGCAACTTGGAGAACACACTACAGGATGCACATTCCCCTTTCTAAACACTGATGATGTCAGCACCCTATAAGTAAAGCAGGAGAAGGGAAACCTCCCAGTAATGTGAATAGCGCGCTCTGCTAATGTGTCCATCTCGAGTGTCATAACATAGTTAGGTAGGGGTTTGAATCCTGCAAATGCTCAGTATGTGTGGAGGGGGTTAGTGTGTGTGCAAGTCTGTATGAAAGAAATGTCCCTTTTGGCAACTAGGAGAACACACTACAGGATGCACATTCCCCTTTCTAAACACCGATGATGTCAGCACCCTATAAGTACAGCAGGAGAAGGGAAACCTCCCAGTAATGCGAATAGTGCACTCTGCTAATGCGTCCGTCTCGAGTATCATAACATAGTTAGGTAGGCGTTTGAATCCTGCAAATGCTCAGTGTGTGTGGAGGGGGTTAGTGTGTGTGCAAGTCTGTATGAAAGAAATGTCCCTTTTGGCAACTAGAAGAAGACACTACAGGATGCACATTCCCCTTTCTAAACCCTGATGATGTCAGCACCCTATAAATACAGCAGGAGAAGGGAAATCTCCCAGTAATGCGAATAGCGCGCTCTGCTAATGCGTCCGTCTCGAGTGTCATAACATAGTTAGGTAGGGGTTTGAATCCTGCAAATGCTCAGTGTGTGTGGAGGGGGTTAGTGTGTGTGCAAGTCTGTATGAAAGAAATGTCCCTTTTGGCAACTAGGAGAACACACTACAGGATGCACATTCCCCTTTCTAAACACTGATGATGTCAGCACCCTATAAGTACAGCAGGAGAAGGAAAACCTCCCAGTAATGCGAATAGCATGCTCTGCTAATGCATCCGTCTTGAGTGTCATAACATAGTTAGGTAGGGGTTTGAATCCTGCAAATAGCAAGTGTGTGTGGGAGAGGGCGAAAGTAGTGTGTGTGTAATTACATGTGTGAGAGAGCTGACCCTTTTGCCAACCAGTACAACACACCAGCTGCTGCATATTCCAATCTCTACACAGAGATGATGTCAGCACCCTACAAGTACAGCGGAAGAGGGCAAATCTCCCAGTAATGCAAATAGCACGCTCTGCTACTGCGTCTCTCACTACTGTCATAGCACAGTTAGTTATGGCTTTGAATTCCACACGTCATGTGTGTTTTTGTCACACACAATGCCCATGTGTGTGGGTTGTTGTTCACAATAATGCATGACATCGATTAAACCAGTAATGGCAATGGACACAGATGATGTATGTGTGTGCCAAATACACATATGTACATGTGACCTTCAATAGTTCCCATGTCTGACGCCTACCACATGTGAATACATGGTATTTGCACTGGATAACATTATGACTGTGGTCTTCTGTGCGGGTGCTGCATGTGGTATGTGTATACACAGTGTGAGATGTAGATGGTATCAACCTAGCAGCGAGGGATACACATCTGGTCTACATGTTGTTGATGAACAGGTGCTGCATGTTTTCACCTGTTGTGGGAGTGGTAACAAGTTGTTCCATAGCAATGCAGTGACTACATGCTAGGAACCTTTCAGCTAGGGTGTTGTAGCTACAGTAATTCATCAGCATTCAGTAATACGTCAGCATTCCTGATGAGGGTATGATGCCAACCAAGGTCAGGGTCATACCAGCCTGTGCCACATGCTCAGAGAGCCCTTCCATGTTCCCTATCATGTAGTCCAGGGGGGTACATCACAGGTCTACATACTAGATAATGTAGTTTATATAATATACTTTTTTAGATTTAACATATATACATTGTTATGTATAGTTCTAGATGATTTAATTTATGTCTCTAGTTGAGCAATGTTTTTAAATATGAGTACTCCTTTAATACACTAGTATTTTTCACTTACAGTTAATTGACTTGAAATTAGTAGTTAATTAACTAATCATGTGATAGGGAAAGACTTATATAATGTCATTGTTTGTAACTATTAAATTCATTTTCAACTTGAGAAAGCTCGGTACTTAGCCGATCGAAAGCGCTTGTTCTTTTCATTAAAGTCCTTTTGTAACAACTTACTTGGCATTCTCCAGTTTTTGGATTACGTTGGTCTGGTCTCGTCTTGAAGCTTGCTGTTTCTTTGGTTTGGTTTCATGTTATCCTTTATTTCTTGGTTTGAACGTTTGGTGCTACTGCTTCATGGCTGAGGAGACCGAATCCATCAATTTCGCTGATACACCTCAGCTGTTAAAAGATGACCGTGAAGACGGTCCTGTAACACGGAGAGAATTCAACCAAGTCTTTTCCCTGTTGACGCAATTAACCAACCTGCTAAAAAGCAATAGTGACAACGATGTTTTACTGCCTGGGAATCAACAACAATTTCTTGATTCTAGGAGAAAGTCTCCACCGGGCTTGGTACGAGGTGGTACCGTTGTCTTGGAAACTCCTCTTCCGTCTAACTCTACGTTTGCTAGAGCAGTCGGCTCTGAGCACATTGGGACTTTGTCTTCTGCAGTTAACGCACATGACAGGCAGCCCAAAGATTTTAATTTTAATGCCTGGACAGATCAACAATTTGTTTTTAATCAAGGTACTGTAAATACTAACACTACCAATAATATTGAGTTCAATTTTAATGAACTAAGAAACAAACTATATGCATACAAGAGCAACCAGCTTGAAATTAATTATTTAAAAGAATGTGTGACTGTGCAACGTGTACCGAAGGGTCTACGTTGTTTTAAGTTCCTTAACAATGTACAGATGGGAACTTTATATTACAAGAAGTTATGTGATATTTTTGACGGGGCTGGCATTGAAATTTTGAATGCTATGGTCTTTGAATATGAGGCGAAAGCCGATATTCTCTTAACTGAACTAAATGCTTTGAACAACTCTTTGGTGAATGATAGAAATTTGAGTGTCAAGTTTAACTATGACAGTGTGTTTGACGAAGTAGATCAGTTTTGTGTCAGAATCTTAAACCGAAAAGTACGTAAACTGGAACGTGATCTTATTGAATATCGTGAAGGGGTGGTATATCCACTCCCTGGTAAATCACGATGGGTCAATAAACCGAATGTTGGCAGTTATACTAATAACAATAACCAGGGCAACACTTCTAAAGAACATAATTTAAAATATAGTGAACCACTTCGTATAAGTGAAAGGTTGGCTGAGAAAGGAAGGAAAGATTCCTTCCAGGATTTTCAGCAACCCCCCCCCCCCGGGAGAGCGGGGGGGGAGGGGACAGAAACAGATACCACAAGGGTGGAACAAGAGATAGCAGCAAGTCAAGCTGGTACTGGGATTCAGAATGAACAAAACATGTCTATTAAACAAGGTAGTAACTACGTTGTAATCAAGAAGGACTATTTTTAACTACACAGATGATGATATCAAGCAGAATCCTTTTGACTTGCTGACTAGAGGTCTTCAATTTGTACCCTTACGCCCTCTTAACATAGTGAACACCCTTATAGATTTGAAACTCTTTGTAAGGAATTTAAATCTCACACTTTATTTTAAAGGACAACCTTTTACTAACAACAAACTGAGCAGGAGCAGTACGTTTAACCCCCCCCCCACTCACCCATCTATTAAGGTCTTTGAGGAACTTGTTGATAGGGACCTTAGATCCTTTCGGTCCAAAGTAGCTAAAACATCTTCAATTAATTTAGACCAACAAGCATCCAGACTTATTAACCATCTCAAGAAAGAGAATGTCAGAGTCATGAAACCTGACAAAGGGGGTGGGGTGGTGTTGATGTACAACCCTGACTATGATACTTGCATCTATAGTATGTTACAGGACTCTAATCAGTATGAGTTAGTATCCAGAAATGAAGCTAACATTGCCTATTCGAAAATTAGTTTTATGTTAACTGACCACTTACTTCAAGGCGCTATCAATGAAAAGCTTTACAACTATTTGCATGTCAATAAACCAGAAATTCCCGTCATTTTTGGAATCCCCAAGATACACAAAGGGCTTGACCCTTTAAAGTTTCGACCAATTGTATCTGGGGCAGGAGGCATTACAGAACCTTTAGGGAAATTTATTGACCAGGTAACAAAACAGTTCGGTACATCACTAGAACATGTCTGCAAGGATTCCGGGGATTTTCTTAAAGGAATAAAACCTGCTCTTTATAAACCGGAACTTCTTTTGATCACTATAGACATAGTTGATCTATTTCCCAGTATTCCACATTCAGTGGGCTTAGAGTGGTTTAATGAAGTCCTAAGTACTGAAATCAACCTGGGTAACACTGTAATCAACTTGTTAGATGAATACATGGAAACAATTTTAAAAAATAATTATATACACTTTAACGGTGAAATATACAAGCGGAAAAAAGGAGTAGCTATGGGTACTCCCTGTGCATCCTTCTATGCTAACGTTGTTTTATACAGATGGGAACAAAGGTTTATTTTCTCTACCACCTGGGCACAACATTTAGTGCACTACAACAGGTACCTAGATGATATATATATTTTTTGGGCAGGGACTCATGACCAATTTTTGGACTTTTTTAAGTATCTAAATTTGACCACCCATTTTTTATCTTTCACGTACGCGATTAGGTACAGAGGTGGTTGCTTACCACACTGACATCAGAAAGCTTGATCATGCTCATGGCAGTTTTATTTACACTTACTGTCTCAACTCCTCTGAAGTTGAAAAAATTTTCCACAGACATTGGCCAGTTCTTTCACTTCATGACGAATTGAAAAATATAATACCACCACATCCAAAGTTTATTAGAAAGAGGGATACTAACCTCAAAGAAATTTTTGAAGGGAATAACCTTACCAGAATGAGTACTCAGTTGCCCAAAGCAGGTACTTTTAAATGTGGTGCCTGCAAACAATGTAACACTATCTTTGATACCCCAAGTGTATACATTGTTTCTAGGAACTTTCTGTTTAAGCCCAAAGTTTTTACAAACTGTGGCAGTAAAGGGGTTGTATATTTAGGACTTTGTACCACCTGCACTAGTTTCTACATTGGCAAAACAGAAAGGCCTTTTAGGAGGAGGATCTACGAGCATTTGTATGACATCTCTAAACAAAAAGAATCAAATGCTTTGTACAAGCATTCTCTGGTTTGCAATAATTTTAAATTTAAATTCTTAGTATTGGAACAAGTACTTCCTGACGCCAGGGGTGGTGACTGGGAAACAAGTCTAGAATATAGAGCGCTCTCCTGGCAACTCAAGTTGGAGGCAATTAGAGCCCCGGGTTTAAATGAGAGTGTTAATATCAGCAGTGTTCTTAAAATTAGAAGAGCATGTTTATAGATTTATATGTAAATATATTGTGTAAGGCAGATCACTGATTGTTGCACGGGTCTACTGTTGTAATATGATTTTTTAACAGTAACAATATTTATGTTAGTAAAGTTTTTTAAAATCCTCACCACGTTTCTACTTTTAAAATAAATGTATTTTAACAGACACATTAAATATATTAACTATATCAAATATACTATAAATAATAGAAATATTTTTAACATATTAGATAATGTAGTTTATATAATAGGCTTTTTTATATATAGATATATATATATATATATATATATATACACACTTTTTTAGATTTAACATATATACATTGTTATGTATAGTTCTAGATGATTTAATTTATGTCTCTAGTTGAGCAATGTTTTTAAATATGAGTACTCCTTTAATACACTAGTATTTTTCACTTACAGTTAATTGACTTGAAATTAGTAGTTAATTAACTAATCATGTGATAGGGAAAGATTTATATAATGTCATTGTTTGTAACTGTTAAATTCATTTTCAACTTGAGAAAGTTCGGTACTTAGCTGAGCGAAAGCGCTTGTTCTTTTCATTAAAATCCTTTTGTAACAACTTACTTGGCATTCTCCAGTTTTTGGATTACGTTGGTCTGGTCTCGTCTTGAAGCTTGCTGTTTCTTTGGTTTGGTTTCCTGTTATCCTTTATTTCTTGGTACATCACAGGTCAGCCATAGTGGCATGGACAATGACTGTGTCATATGTGTTCATGCCTCTGACTGACCTGTATGCTTGTGTTATGTGGTGGACCATAGTGCCCCACGGGCATATCACTGTGACCTTCACCTTGTCCAGCCTGGTGAGCGTGACCTCACTGTACTGGACAATAAAGGTACCTAACACAACTGTAGCAGGTGTGTTGTCTAGCCGTACAGGCTGTGACTGTTTGGCACACAGGATTTGTGTGCTATGTGTTATGCGTGATGTGTTCTGGCATAACGTATGCCTGTGTGCCAGCTGCAGAGGTGTCTGCCGCTCAGGCAGGATGCTATTCTTAGGCTCCACGAATGGCCCAGTGTGTTCACGTGCTTGTATTGCTGTCAGTGTAGGTCTACATCAGACTGGTATTGTAGCCACTGTAGTATTTCATGCCACTTGACAGGTTATGCCAGTACTGGGTTCAGAGTGCTTAGTCCCCAGTTTGGCTATGTGGTTCCATCTCATACATGTGTTGTACGTCCATGTGTAGGGGAGAGGGTTGACTGTGTACATGTGGCAGCTGTGACATTGCCACATGACCCACATATTCCACAACTGTACCACAGAGGTGACTGACAACTGACCTTTGCACATGCTACCATAGTATTGTGATTGCCATGGTGATTAACAGCACATAGGACCAATGGGGAACAAGGTACATAGGTTCATAGGTTCATACTAGGCTATCTGCCCTAGGGTATTTATAAACCTAGCCAGAATGTGTTTGGCTGTCGCCATCCATTGTAAATTTATCTTACTATGCCCTTTTTCGAGGTTAGTATACTGTGCCTCTGTCTAACAGTGACACAGAAGTGATACCCGGGGTAAACCTACGATGTCCCATCCACTCATCAAGATTCCTCTTGAAGAGAGTCAATGAGGGACTCTGCCTAACCTGGACTGGGATTTTATTCCAGAGTGAAGGGAGCCTCTGGGTTATGAATCCGTCCCTCCAGCATGTCTTATTTATTTCAGTGCTGAGGTTCAAGTCTCTCGAGCGTGTAGCTCGATGGGATTTGGATATTCTGAGGTGCAGCATGCCCATTAATTCCGGGTTTGACATGGCTTTATACATCAGGCACAGATCACCTCTGAACAGGCGGTATGCCACTGAGTAGAGCTGGAGTTTCTTTAACTGGTCAGCATATGGCATCTGTTTGAGCCCTTTGATCCTCTTTGGTGAGGTACTTTTGGGGTCTTTCCAGTTGCTGCAGGTGTCTGGTAAGGTACATCCCAACAGGGGCATTGTACTCAATTATGGGCCTGATGAAGGATGAGTAAAGAGGCACGATGTCCTCCCCTGATCTAGATGTGAATCCCTTCATGATGAGGTGGGCTATATAAAATGTTTTTCTAACCACTTTGGCCACGTGGTTGTCAAATAACAGATTGCTATCAACTTGGGTCCCCAGGTCCCCAATTACTTCTTCTGTACTTAATGGATTACCACCTATGTGGTACTTTGTGGGCACTTTGTTTTTGCCAAAGGGGATGACTATACATTTTTTGGCATTCAGCTTGAGGCCATGGCTCTGGCACAAGTTGTCTGTTTCTATGAGGCCCTTTTGGAGGATGCTTGTGTCGGCTGGAGAGTCGATTATGGCGGCCAGTTTGCAGTCATCTGTGAATTTGGTCAGCCACAGTGCTTCCGTGTTGGCCTGTACCTCCGATAAATATATACCGAACAAGAGAGGTCCCAGGACTGAGCCTTGTGGAACACCACTTGTAACTGGTTTGGAGTCTGGCATGGCTCCAGCAATTCTAACCATGTGGGTTCTGTCCTTGAGCCAGTGTGCAATCCATCTAGTGACATACGGGCTTATATTTAAGCTGGTGAGCTTCTCTAGAATGCCTGAGTGGGGTATTGTATCGAAGGCTTTTGCGAGGTCCAGGTAGGCTGTGTGGACCACCTTCCCCTCGTCAATGGCCTTGGTGACTGGTTCAAAGACATCAACCAGGTTTGAGAGGCAGGATCTGCCCTTAACAAAGCCAAACTGGGTATGATCCAGTGTCTGTAGGTCCCCAATATCTTTATTTATGAGGTCCATGATGATCCTTTCCATAGCTTTTCAGACCAAGCTAGTCAGGCTTATGGGGCGATAGTGTCCAGGATCCGTTGAGGCACCACCTTTCTGTAGAGGGACCACTGTTGCTGTACACCACTCTTTGGCCACATATCCTGTAGTAAGGCTGGGATTGAACAGTAGTTTTATGTTTGGGTGTAGCTCTTCTTGGAGTTCATGTAGGACACAGCCTGGGACACTGTCTGGTCCCATTGATGCAGTGTTTATTGCTTTGGAGAGGGCGGCTCTTACCTGAGCATCTGAGATGTCAGGGGGGCAGCACTCTGCTGGGATAAATATTTGCCCTTTCGTGTGGGGAGAAGTTTGCGCTGAACCTGTCAGCTAGGATGTTGGCAATGTCTGTGGGTTTGGTGTTTCTATTGACATTTTGGACTACCTCTGAGCATATCTGGGAATTACCACCCAGGTTCCTAACATAACTAAAGAAAGCCTTGTGATTATCCTTAGTGTCCTGTGCAATTTTCTCTCGAAGCTGGCCTTAGACAATCTTATGAGTGCCCGTAGTTTTTTGCTAATACTGATCAGTGATGCCTTCCCTTTTTCTGGGATTTTGCTGTATCATTTAGTAGCTTCCTCCTTCTATTGTATAGTTTGTTTATGGCTGGGGTCCACCAGACAGGACGTCTGCCTTTGGAGGATTGGGTCTTGGTTTTATTCGGGATCGCATGATCCATGCATTCCTGAAGGTGTCCATAGAATGCGTTTATAGAGGAATCTGCAGTCTGGTCCATATTTTCCACAGGCCCGGGGGCTTTGAAGGTTTCCACCTCAGTTTTGAAGAGTGTGAATTTGCTTTAGAGAAGTTGTTCACTGTGGTTTTCTGGGCAAGGGGTGGGGTCGGGATGTGACTATCCAATGAGATTAGTTTATGGCCTGATCTTACCAGTGAGGGATACACTTCTGGTCTGGAGCATAGAGTCCCCATGTTGGTGATGATCAGGTCCGGTATGTTTTCCCTTCTTGTGGGAGTGGTAACAAGTTGTTCCATAGCATTTGAGTTCATATATTCTAGGAATCTTTGGGCTAGGGTGTTGGAGCTAGAGTCATGCTCCCAGTCTATGTTTGGGTAGTTGAAGTCACCCAATATAATGGTGTTTGGAGAGACCTGTATATTTTCCACTGTTCTCAGGAAGGCCGAGTGCAGTTCTTGGGTTTGGGAGGGTGGTCTGAAGCAGGTTATAACCTGGAAGGCAGTTTTACCCATTGTTAATTGCACATGGATAGTCTGTGATGCTTGGTGCTTTGCCACCAACCTGAAGGAGTGGGTATCTTTGATGAATATCAATACTCCCCCTCCTTTTGTGGTGTGGTCCAAGTTTTGGGGCTGAAAAGCATGGTATGAGGTATAACCTGGTAGTGCTGGGGTGCTCTCAGTAGCCCTGAACCAGGTATCTGTTACTGCACAGATATCGATGTTCTCCATGCTAAGGAGAGTTTCGAGTGCATGCATCTTGTGGTTTAGACTTCTGGCGTTGAGTAGCATTACTCTTAGTTTCTTATCCCTTGTGATACCTATGATGGTGGGTTTGTCATTTGAGCCTTGCCTAACAAAGGCACTATGGGGGTAGCAAGAGCCTTTGCCAATATCCGAAAGCCCAGGGGTGACAGGTGCAAGCCGTTCCTAGCGAAGCAGGTGGTTCAACAGAAGATGAGTATGTGAGGGTGTAGTGCCTGTGATTAGTTAGCAGTGGCATATATGACTGCTCACATGGACAAATGCCAGGTAAGTCATATGCAATGTGTCACAGGCAACGTACATGTGAACAGGACAAACAGTGATGTTCTGTCAAGTGAGACATGGACATACATATAGTAAGCTATGCAGATGTCACCAGGAGTCCACAGAAGCTCTGTAACTATGCATTGCAGGTGGGATCAGTATTCCAGGGTAATTGCAAGCAAACATGCATGCAAACAAAGCTACATTAAGCAGGGTTGCATGTAGTCCATTGTACAACAAACAAGCTGTACCACTTCCAGTCGGTAACACTGCAAATATGCAGGCACTATGCACACGTACATGGAAATACACAGGTCAGATGGCTAGGGTCCAGTCTCAGCACACACAAGTGTACAGACCATGTACCGTCAGGATGTACAATAACTGGATGGAAACCCATGTGCTCATACCTGCAGTAATACACATGTCAAATAACAGACACTGAGCCTTCACTCAGTGGTTCCATACTTAGTAGGATGTATGCTACCTGGCCTGCCACCACAGTATCCCTGACATGTATGGGGACTCTCCCTCCTGTGAATGTTAGTTTTGTGTGTTGGGGCTGTCTGGCATGGCATGAGATGTGAGCTTGCAGTGCTAGGGTGCTCCTGTGTGTCCTGTATCAGTCGTGTAGTACTGCACACATATCAACATCCTCAAACATCCGCATTGCAGATTCCAGTGTGGCAACATGCCACTTGCAGTTTACATGTCCATCATTGCGTATTAATACTTTCTTTACCTTATCCCCTCTGCTACCTATGTATGTAGCCTTCTGTTGACATCCTTACCACCAGTATGCCAACATGTGCAGATGATACACTATGGTACTTACCATGGGTGTAGACAACAGTACATGACAATCATACCCTTACTGCATCAGGCATGCTGTGATATACCCACAATTATTTCAGCACACAGTACTGTTAACAACATGATACTATTACTACACGTCTATGTAGTCACCCTGTGTATCAGCAACATGTTAACATGTACCTGCACTGATGTTACAGATTGCAGGAGGTGGCACAGTTTCATCATATGCACAGGGTGTGAACTTGGTATGCCTGAGTCAGCCACCGATACCACCAATTGACATGTATGTGTATGTGTGTTGGTGAGGGACAGCAGTACAAGGTGGGGCAATGTTGATGCAGTGTGTGGGTGTATGCGGTAGCCCTAGGTGTTGTCAATTTGCATGTGTGTATGGATGCACACAGTTCCACCTCATGGCTGCCATATACTGGTGTTTGTGGACAGCCACAGACTGTACCTGCCAGGTCATGCAGATCAGTGTCTCTGGTCACGGACACGGCACCTGTGCCTTGCAGGGGTGCTATGGACCGTATCCGGTACCAACCCAGACTGGGTACTGTCATCAGAAGCAGGTGTTTGTTGAATGGACACAGATCCCTGTCGGGCCTGGCCAGAGCCACGTGCACGTGGTCTCCTGGGGCGGTCTGATGACAGCACAGACCCAGCATTGCTGGGGCTGCTGGTGGCACTATGGGGGCGGCCGCGGCCCTGTTGTCGTCCACGATGACTGCTAGCTGCTTCTGTTGCTGGCATACGCCCATGTCGACGCCTCAACCGTCCACCATCACCCTGGCTCATGGACATGTAGTTGTGGAACCGGTCTAATATGTCCCCACAACGTCTGTCTATGACATCGGTGAAATTACGGATGGCAGCCGCAATGTCACGCATACTGTCAGTCATGGCTGTGTGACATGCTGTCAGCTCCCTCAGACCCTGTCTGGTGTACCGTTCCATACGTGACTGTGCCTGCATGACAGCCCGAAACATAGCTGAGGTTGTAAGACCTCTGTGGGCACATCTGACAGGGGCAGTATGCCCACGGATGCTCCCACGAGAACCCCTGCACATCTGTCTGTGTGGTACCATCTCAGGGCCATGCCCATGGCTGCTGTGTAGGGAGGCATGTGCCACAGATACCACATTACCCTGGTCAATGCCCACTGTATGCTGCCCATCACCTAGAGACATTGGTGACAAAGGGTGTATTGGCAGGATATCTGTGCGCATTGATGGGGTTGACAGCTGTGTACTGTCAATCGGCTGACCAATGATGGACCCTGGCATACCTTCCTGTGCCATTACACAGATGTCATCATTATCAGTACCCATGGCACCTGATTCAGGTTCCCTGCTGCATGACACCAGAGCAGCACCAGAACCTGTGGGAGGGAAACAGGAAACACAGTTTACAATGTCTACACAATATTACCAGTGATGCACACATCCACACATGCACAGGTGCACACATGCGCACGTGCACACATGCACACGTGTGCACGTGAGCACATGCACAGATGCACACATGTGCACGTGCACACATGCACAGGTGCACACGTGCACATGCGCACAGTTGCACACAGTTGTACACTACTCAGTATGCGAGATATCAACACACAGACACACCTGCATGCATACACAGAGCACTACTAAGTGAGCCTAATATTACTATTACTATCAAGACTATTAAAGGTATTGTTAATATACACTCACCAGCATGGATAGGCTGCATTGCTGTTACACCGGAGGGACCTGCAGAAGTGAGGAAACTAATGTCAGTGGGCACAATTGTGCCATTGTTACTGAGTATGATACAGGTCAGTAGTACAACAGTCGCCTTTCACAGGTCAGCTGCTGATATCAGCTGCTGATATTGAGGATATCACACTTGCACATTAAATACTATGATGACAGCTACAAACCAAGGATACACCTCACACATGCATTAACTACCAGTGTACACAATAGTCAACTATACATATGGCATATTACCTGCACGCTCATAGTCTTGCTGCTGCGTGGCTCCAGCCTCCATCATAATGCATGTCTACTGCTGCTGCTGTTGTTGGCGTACTGGAGCCACTACACTCATGAGTAGTCCCTCCAGTCTGGTGAGTGGGGGATGTGTAGCCACCCCACTACCTGTGGCGACCTGTTGCCTGTGGATATCCGACGCACGCTGACGGACATTTCTGATTAAATCACTGCAGTGATGTCGTACCTGCTCATATGTCCTATTATGCGTGCCTATGTCATTTACCCGATGGACCAGGTCTTGCCACAGTGCAGCCCTCTCCTGGTGATTCTGGCTGGTGCGGGAAAAGAGTATTGCATAATCCCGCACTAGGCTCTGGTGTATCTCCTCATCCTCAGCTGCGGAGTAAGCTGGATTTCGCGGGTGAGCCATGTTCCTGAAAAAGGAAATAACCTGATATCAGCAATATATGTCAGCAGAATTTGGCACATACTACACATGCTACTCGACTGTTGTGATACGACATATCTCACATATATAGCATCTGTCTGTCTATTGGTGGATACACATGTAAATGGCCAGGTATCAGTGCTCAGCCAGCAACTGTGCAACAGTACCTGGCACACTCCATATGACATACTACCAAACCCCAGCAGTCAGAACACTGATTCAGGTCCAGAGCACCTCCTCACTCTGGGGGTTTGTATCTAGGTACTGTATGGGCTCCATCATCAACTACTGTGAGCTGACCACAAACTAATTGCCCTGGATATACATATCCCACCTCCACCACCAGCACAAACGACTATAGTGAATAACATTGCAAATGCAAACTTTACACTTTGTAACAGTGACATGGTATCCTTTCAGCCCACTGGGCCAGTGGAAGACACAACCCACAATGCTGACCCCTTCACAAATGCTTTCTACGGACATCTCCGAGAATGCATGGATCATGCAATCCCATATATGGCCAAGACACTCTCCACAAAGGGACAGCATCCTGTCTGGTGGACCCCAGCCATAGACAGATTGTATTACAAAAGATGGAAGCTACTGCAAGACAGAGCATAATTCCATAAAGGGAAGGCATGTCTGGGCAGCACTAGTAAGGATCTATTTTCCCTCATACAAACATCCATGGGCAACTTTGAGAGGGAAATCAAGAGGGACACTACAGATAACCACAAGGCCTTCTTCAGTTATGTTAGCAACCTGGTCAGAATCCCTCCACTATGCTCATAGTTAGTACACAACAACAAATAATTCACTGAAACCACAGATATTGACAACATTGTGGCAGACAGGTTCAGTGCAGGTTTCACCCCTCCCTCTCACCCAAAATAAGACATAGTTATCCCAGCTGACTAACCTCCCTGCCATCACAGATGTCCAGGTGAGAGCCGCCCTCAGGAAAGCAAAATACACAACATGAAAGGAACCTGATGGTATCCCCGGTTGAATGCTACATGAACTCCGACAGGAGCTAAACACACATATAGAAGTGCTATGTAACAATTGCCTGACCACAGGATATGTACCTGTTCACTGGCGCACAGCAGCAGTGGTTCCACTCCACGAAGGAGGCACCTCAACATACCAATACAATACAACACAATACAATACATTACAATACAATACTATACAATATGCTATTGCCCCTGGGACTACAGTAGCATACTGTTCTGCTACCCTGACCATTGTGACACATGTGGTGTGATGGTACCTGCTGCTGTCAAACAGTTACACAGGGTGACTCATATGGCATATTACCTATCTGACTAACATTCAGCAGGGGTATGTGTGACATGTACTCATGGGGAGTCTTGCTTCTTAACACTGTGTGGTTTATTGCAAGGTATGTCTTATCTGTGGGTAGGAACCTTTACCTCCACATGTGCTCTCTATTGCAGTGGCACAGACGACACACAGCAGTCATTTAGGTTGTGGATGGTGTGAGGTGTTACTATGGTTGTTGGACATCTGTCATGGGTGTGACTTAAGTATGTAAATCCAGGAGTGGTAACCTCTATGTGGGTAGTATGTATGTACTCTGTGGTGTTGTCAGTCACTGTGCATTGGTAATGTGTTTGAGTACATTGTCACAGTGTTGTACATGTCACTGTGTCCTTCTCCATATCTGTAGCTGTCATGTGAGGTACATACCATGGCAGCCATTATGTGGTGTGGAGGGGTACACTGACCTACATGTCCATAGCTGACACACCATGTCTGCTGACACATACCATGTGCAGGTATTCCAGGAATAGTGTGCCACTGTGAATATCATTGGGGGGACTATTGTACACATTTATGACCCTGTTCACCCCTGACACATGCAGTGGTGGGCAGCCAATCACATATCTGGTGGTTACTGGTGTAGGTGATTTGAAATGGGGGTATGGTACTCCAGTTTTGACACTGGTGTTCACTCCATGCCTTTGTCACCAGGCACCTGTTGCAATACATCTGTACACATGTGCCTCACTCAGAATATGTATACATCTTTCTCTCTCTCTCTCTCTATATATATATATATATATATATATATGTATATAGATATATCTATATGTATATATATATGTCTGTATACATATACACATATATATATTGATGTACATATATTGCTATAGATATGGAGAGGGGGTGAGAGTGACAGAGGGGGTGGGACAGGGGGTGTTGAGGTCGTCATATACAGTCATACCTGTAGATAGTCAGATCTGTCTGTCTATGTATATGTATCTACATATATCTATATCTGTATGTGTGTATTACATATATATGTTTGTACATATTCTATCTACATCTATCTATGTATTCCTACATCTCTCTCTATGTATGTATACATATATGCATATTATATATATATATATATATATATATATATATATATATATATATATATACATACACATACATACATATTTTGACATACATACGTATCCATATGATAGATAGGTATATCAACATGTTTGTTTACCATACTGTATACACACACTAACATACTGCTAAACGTACATAACTGTGAAACCTACTTTGTACATTGCACTACAACCTACATTGATATGTGCACATAGATGCTCTCACATACAAATGTATGTACAGCCTTCACTGATAGTTGCTGCATGTCCCCTGCCCTTTGCACATCTTCATATACATATTGATACAGACCAATGTCATATATGGAGGGTTCATAGTAAGTAGACCTTTATAGTATTACTTTACATTACCTAGCTGCTTGTGTTGCCGTCTGGTTTTGTGTCCTGCTGCTCCACTTGCCAGTTGTCAGCTTTCAGGTGGCTGTTGCTGACCAGTTTTGTTTGTGTATGTTTAAATTTGTTTTTCTCTGTCTCTGTCTCTCTCTCTGTCTCTCACTTCCTCCTCAGGGTGCAATGAAAGTATTGCATGTGTGGACTGGGGGTACAGCATGCTTTTGTAGGTATCTGCATATGTCCATGTGATGGCCTCTGCACCAATTGTTAGCCAGCATTTGCTAATTGCATGCAGCCAGTTGTGTACTGATTGCAGTTCTCACTGTGATTTCAGAACAGTGCTATAAAAAGGTATGTGAGATAGGCATAGCCCTTTCAGATTTTAAGGGCAGGGACCATGCTGGTATGCTGTGGACAATGTTCTGTGAGTGTAAAGGTTGGTATCTCTCTCATATTTCCAGCTGTGTTGTAGATTAACATTTCTCCATTCATTTCTCCAGTTTCCTATACTAACTGTGTGTGTACACTGACACCTACGACTACTACTACTGTTAATGTGTGTGTGTGTGCTTTCCTGTGGGACATGTGGTGTAACTGGTGTATAGCAGTGGCTCTTGCACTTTGTTGCTATGGCTTCAATATTTGCCCTTTACAGTCACTACTTGTATGCCTGCTAGGTGTCCTGACTGTAGTGTGCTGCTGTGGCTTTCCTATTTTCCATGTACATTCACACCTTGGAATGCTTGCTATATCTGCTAGGGTGTTACAGCATGCAGTGTGGTCTGGCCATGGTGTGGGCCTTGACATCTATTAGGGTATTTGAGTATGCTGCTGAGCAGGCCCCAGAGACTATCAGGTGCATCTGTTATCTGCCTCATGGAATGGTACATATCAGTGGGGTACACCCATTAAATTGTCTGGTATGCTGCATTTGTGACTGTGGGATAGCATGAGCATATGTATTACTACACTTTTTCTGCCATGCAAGTGGTGCATACTTTCAGGACTTCATAGTTACCATTGCATGTGTTGTAACACCTTTCTGCCTACTGTTTGTACATTTAACATGGAGTCTGTGGGGAATCCCTGTAACTCAGTCACTGTTGCTATGTCTAGGCTCTTAACTATTCAAATATGGTGGTGTCAAACCTCTCATGTGTACAAATATTTGCAGGTTGTCCACATTTCTGCCTCATATTTTGGTCAATAGCTCATGCACAGCTTTTTCTGGCAAATCACTCTGGGCTCAAGTCAGAATATAGTGACAAACATTTAAGTTTCAGACTTCATACCCTTCCAAACATCCCACAAAATGCAGAACCTGTTACTCTCTTAACTGTCTAAGTTTGTTGTAACATTATTTGTAATGTGTCCCTGGTTTTGGCCCTTTGCTCCACATATTTTATTACTTGGTCCAGATGTGTTCCTGTAACAGGTTGTGGGGTATGGGCAGTGATTATCCTGCTGTGAGTATGTGTGTGGCTTGCAAGGTGCTACAGTGACATTATTACCTACTAGCTACCAACTAGCATGGCTGTTTCTGTTCACACACTACTATCATAGATATCCACTAGATTTGACAGTAAATATACATGGCATGCTTTGTGTACTACACATCCTATATTCCATTTACATTCATTCCTACTATTACATGATATATTTATTTTAGCACAATGTTCTTGTATAACAGTCATGGCTTGGTGGTAAGTCATGCAGACTACTGTTTCCAAGGTCCTGGGTTCGGGACTGACAGTGAGATTTTATTTTGCTTTTGAACTGACTACAGGACCTGTCAATCAGAGTGACTAAGGCACTTTTAAGCAGTTGTAACCAGGTTAGCACTGGTTTGCGTGGAGCTCCCGCATGCACACTGGCGTTCAGCACCGCGCACACCCGCTTACAACCGCTTAAACGTGCTTACTCTTGCACACACCCGTGCTATTTTCTTTGAAAGAAATGAAAATGTGGAGACAGGAAAGTGGTGAAAAAGGGGTCACAAAGAGGGTAAGACAGTAGGGAAACAAGCTCGGGTTTTGCAGGAGGGATGTAGGTAAGGCCCATAGCTGCCCATTTCTTCATCAGCAACAGCTGTGCATATGTATGTAATTTGGTGTGACATTTGAAACCTTCCACCCCTGAGAGAGTTGTCAGGACAACAATAATACTTGTTGTACAGCCAATTGTAATTGATAGTTTCCATGTCCAGCAGACATATGTGCGGAATGGGCAGCTATGTATGGGGCATAATTTTTTTGTGGGTACAGAGTGCCCTTTTTTTTTCAGGTGAGAGTGGTATGTCAGGTGAAGGAAGTCAGTATAGCTGGGGAGGTAGGTTGGGTAGGTCAACAGATAAGACAAACAAGACGCATACAGGGGCAGTGTATGACACGTGTGGGGGGGGTTACACAATTGATGGGGACGGAGGTTTGGATATTCAGATCCCATGAGCCCACAGATGGCAACAGTGGAACTGATATCCCCATCCATGGGCAGTTGCCACTGTTCCTTCACTGCCCAGGATGGGGCTGTGCTGTGGGCTGTGTAGGCCGGGCAACAGGCATGCCCGTAAGTTGTGCCACCTGTGCCTCAAGCTGACGTAGGGGCCCAAGAACAGAGTCCTGGATCTCCCTACGCACCACAGTCCAGACGCTACGGAGGGTGAGTTGTGGTTCTCCTCTGGCCATGCTTGCAGAGGGGGGACGGGCCCCATCCCCTGCAGCACTTCCACCCGCAGGTGGCACAGGGCCACCGGAGGAGGGTCCAGACTGGGCACTAGTGCCAGGTGCACTCGCCAGCTGAGGTGGGAGAGGTGGGTCCGCTGGAACCCGCCTTCCCTCTTGTCCTATGTTTTGCATTATGTCATGACAGTTTGGGTTAGTAACATACAATACCATTCGCAATTAGTTGTAACAGTATGCATTAGTATTCCCATTAATCAAACACCCAGATATTCACACCATTGAACAGCGAGCATAACACATGCATAATTTGAACAGCAATACACAGTCCAACAACATGCAGGGTTGATTGATGGCAACAGGCCATCAGGTTTGGATGTATGAACAGGGCAGATGCATCAACGTACATGCAAATATTTATGACCCAACATGACAAATGTCCAAGGGTGTTAATTGTGATTGCACATACCAATTTCACGTGGAATGGATTATATGTGGTTATAGGGTGGGGTGAAGAAAATATTATTAACACCTTCGAATACCAATACATATGCTGTACATTTCTAATAGCTACAGATATATACACACTACTGTTCTAACTACAGTTTCATATATGATAACTACTTCAATTTGGTGATAGGACTGTTACTGCTACATCAATATACATTTTATTGTTATTCATACACGTTCATATCTGGCTTTGTTCAGCTACATCATCTTGCTACATTTGCTTTATATAGCTATAGACAACTGTGGATGTTTGATATTTCAGACAATCATACTATCTGCACATTGTAGACAGAGCAACATATCCAGATTTTGGGATACACATTCCAGCTGCAGCAACACTTTGAACACATTTCGCAGTTTGGTTCTACTTGTCACATTAATTTCATTCTGTACTGACGGCAGTATAGTTTATTCAGGGGTTCTTACTACTTTATTGGTGGATTCATAACTCTTTCTCACACTCTCTCACTTGTTTTCATTTTACTATTCAGGATGGTACTTATTTCTAGGCTTTATTGACATGTTTTACCTGTAGTTATTACAATCCTTTCCTGCAGTCTCACTTCTGTCATGTTTCAGTATTTCAACAGGGATATATTTCACACATGTGATTTGCTCATCTTCTGCAGCTGTAATTTTCAGCCTGCTGCAGGTTGTGTACTATTATATTACAGGTGGGGCATCTTTATTTCAGACATTTTCATTTTTCTGTTTGGATTACAGACTGCAACACACTTTTGTAATCAAGCAATACTTGCAAACACTTTTAGACTGTTACTTGCACATTTTTTTACTTAGTGACTACACTGCACTCTTTTGCTAACTGTCATACTTTTATATTTCTTTACAGTTACTGGGAGTGGATTACTGACCTGCCTGGTGGCGCAACCGCACAAGCCTATCCCCATAGGCTCTGCGGTTCGCAGAACGGACACCTGCAGCTGTAATATAAATGAAGTAATATTGGAATACACATCTCCATAATATCAGCTAATTTAATTTCTTACATACATAATTAAATGTAACTTACTCAGTAGTGGGGCGTTGGGCATTTGCTGGGCCTCTTGGATCCAAAGGTTCAATTGGCCCTGCTTGCGTCTCTTCAAGTCTGCATGGTGGTGATGGACCTGCTCACCAGTCCTTGGAATACCTGTGGCACTGGTGAGATCATGAGCCAACCAGTCCCACGCCTCAGCCCTATATGCTCCCCACAGGACCTGGCCCTGCATGAGTTGGGCCTCATGATTGTGGACTAGGAGCCAGACCATGTATTTGGACTCCTCAACGCCCCACCTCTGTGCTCGAAAGCAACTATCCTCACCTACTCCTGACATTCTGGCTGCAAGTCAGTTCTACAATCGTTTATGCTGTGTATTCCCGCCTATGGGGCTTATATATGCCGTTTTTCCCGCACTTATCTGTGATTGGCCATTTTGGAATTGTATCAACTTCACAAAACCTGCTTTGTCATGTTCCACTTTCTATTCATTCCTATATATTTGCTATTACTGCATTTCTAAGTACAGCTGTCGTGGCTTAGTGGTTCAGTACCTTGACTATGGTGCATGGTATTCTGGGTTTGAACCTGGCCACTGCTTTTTATATTTTATGACTGTCTAGACAGGCTAGGGGGTGTGTCTGTGTAAAGGCAGTTTTGTTACAGCTTGCTCAACGTTGCCTGTGGGTTAGCTTGTTAGCGCGGTGCGCGGCTCCGCGCAAACGGGTTACGCTGGTTTACGCTTCATTTGGCTGTAAGGCACGCATATTACGCTCAGCTCAGCTAGGGGCACACAGTTTCAGCGTGTTAAACCACTGCTCACCTACGGGCACTCATTTTGCACCTGTTAAACCACTGCTCACCTACGGGCACTCATTTTGCGCCTGTTAAACCACTGCTCACCTACGGGCAGATGCACTCACCTTGTTAAACTGTAGCTCAGCTATAGGCATATCTCGCATTTTTTATTGTTTTATCTCACATTTCTTCAAAATAAATGGACTATTTCATAACATTTTACATAAAATATGATTTTATATGTGTACATATTTGTCAGGGACTTGTTTCGTGCTTATTTTACTAAAAATACTAATTGATGTTGTGGGGGCTCGAACCATGGATGCCTGCTCTTCAGCCGACGTCTCTACCACTACGCTATTGCTTCTTGGCTTACTTTGCATATTTAGTTCTTATATGCTTCTCCACTGACTGCTAACTGTGGCTAAGCTACGGGCACGCCCGCGCAAACGAGCGCACTCACGGGCAAACATCTTTACGATTTAAAAAAAATATATAACATGTTCATTTATATATTTTATGTTCATAGTCTGTGGGGGCATGTGTTGTGTTGTGTTTATTCACATTTCCATGGACTCTGTTGTGGGTGTTTACTTTGGGCACTTTTACTCTTCTGGGGGCATGTCCGCTTGTAGGGCTCGGCCTATGGACATGCCCCCTACTGTCTTACATGGACCGTGTTAGCCTTAGGTGTGATTCAGCATGCCCTCATTCATATGCATGACATGCTGACGTCACACCGTTTAACTGCAGCCTCCGTGTAAGCCTTGTATCTCTTACACGGACGCTTCGTGAATCCTGCCCCATGTCTCATCAATGACAATCTTATTGCAGGCACATCCTTGCAAAGTGCAATGTCTATGCCATGTAGATGGATACTGAATGAACCACTTAAGGCGAAAACAGCAGGATAACCAGTGTAGCACATAGTGTGTCACTTGATAGCATCTATGTGCATAATTATCCTTAAAAACGGAAAGATGTCTGAGTGAGCTACACACACAATAGTAGCTGTGTTTTCAACTATGCAAAATCTGATAGATCTGTCACGTACAACTGTATGGCTTATGGATGGTACATTCTTCATGAGGAAACAGGTATGCAATCAGTTCTGCAGTATACATGACTTTCTGAAGATCAGCAGCACCACAAAAACCATGTAACTGATTTTCTGTTTGATGTCCAAGAAGTCTACGAGAAGTTGCAATCTCATGTGGCAGTGATTTTGAGGGGTTCAAGCACCTAGGCAGCGAGACATTTTCCTGTGGTACATTTGGATGGGGACACATGGCTGAAGTGACATTCAGCTGCACTGAAATATGGCTGTTGTGAATTACCTGTAGGCAAAGAGAAGAATGTGGTGCCATGCCCACAAGTTCAATGACCAAATGCACATGGAAAAATAATGCCCGTGGTGCCCAAAGCAACATGAGGCAGTATGGCAAGCTGGCCAATGTCAGTAAAAATGTAGTGCACAGTGAGCAGTGTCTTTAAAATTGGTGTGTGTATGTGTACCACTACTCTCTTTGCAGTGTCTAGGGAACATTGCCTAAAAGGCATAATGGAGCATAAATGTGACTACAGTAGCATGCAAGATTTCCTCTATGGTGCAGCACACTTCTACATGTTATACTTACATAATCATATACTGTACATGAGAACAACACACATTACTTCTTCTACCTCCATGCCCTTGATTATTAAATCTGTGGGCATGGCAATGTGTGCTTCTCTTTGCGCACACTATCACAGGGTAATGCCTTGCTGACTAGGTGCCTGTACCCAAGCAATATGTCTTCCAAGAGCTACAGTGGTGAGAGAACTAGAGTTAGGAAATCAAGACAAGGGTAGTTGATGGTGAAGGAGTATAACAATGGAAGGGGTGGGGGCAGTGAATTACAGTACAGGTAACAGGATGATATGGAGAGCAAGGAGCAGTGATGAGATTGGAGAGGAGTGGTGTGCTAACGTGGTGCAGGACTTGGGTAAGTGAGACTTTGGCCGTAGTTTGAATGATGTTAGTAAGCTGTCCTGCCTTACTGCTAGGGGGATGGAGTTCCAGATTTTTGGCACTTGGAGAAAGTAGGGGGAACAGCCTGCAGAGTTATTACATATTATATATGTTGGAGGTCTTTGTTAGAAGAGCACAAGCTTCCGGGTAGGTTGTATAAGGTTGGCTAGAGATGGACAGTCATTTGGTTTCTTTACTAGATTGTGGATAATACTGAGATGTGTGTGTGTGAGTTGATAAGGTTGTCTGAAGGACAAATGGTAATGTGGGGAAGGTTGGCTGTAGATTTTTGTGACCTTGTTGTAGCACTGCTCAAGTTTATTTATTTGAGTTAGTTGGATGTTTATAAATATGTGTGTAGTACAGCAGAGCATAGTTGTTATTAGGAGGGTAGTGACAATCTGACATCTTGCAGTGTTAGATAGGTAGGGTTTTTCCCTACAGACAGTGTTTAGTTTCTGCTGTCTTTTTTTTCACTGTATGTTGAATGTGTAAGATAAACTTTAGGTCTGTTTTATATAAATTCCTAGGAGTTTTGTTTGTGTGACAAATTCTATTTTGGTATTGTTGGAAGAGGTAATAGTGAAGGATGCTTTCTTTATTGCAAGGTGTTTGGGAGTGAAGAGAATAATTTTTGTATTGTTAGGGATTAGGAATAACTGGCAGATAGCCACTTTTCTATAGAAGTGAAGGATTCCTGGGTCAGTTTATGAAGGGAATCAAGGCTGTTTGCTAAGCAGATGACGGCAGAATCATCTGCATGCTGTACTAAGGTAACATTCTTACTGGCCAGATCAAGGTCATTAACAAAGATGATGAACACCACAGGTGTCAGTATGGGTCCTCGTGGTACCCCAGTTTCCATCTGTGTTGTTGCTTTAGTTAGGGAACAAAACTGTAGTGAACAGCTACACATACAAATCCATCTTGCCTGTCCATCATCTCTAATAAGAGAAAATTCTGTCAAGTAGTTGATAACAAGGATGAGTATTTCCCTGCAGAATTTCTAATAACAATCACCATGCTCTTGAAAATGTAATTTGTGATGTGCTGAGGAGCACCCACAAATCTCTTTATTTACTTTGATCACTGCTGGACTTCAGTTCTCAACCCTTTATGTCTTTAGTGCATGAATTATTCTGAGTCATATTCAGCCAACATATCAGTCTGTGGTGCTAGTCTGTCAGGTGTTGATATTTATTGTTTACCTTTTTATTGGACTATATTTTGCACAGTATCATAGTGAAGTGACACGTCAACCTCATGCACAAAAAATGGAAAAGGGTTGTGGATGGAGGGATGAATAGATGGATTTTGCAGTGTACAGGTTTTGGAGCTGCATATCTATTACAGTTATTTTAATTTCAGAGAGCATATTTAAGCTTTGCACACTAGTACTATTTCTGCACTGTGGTTTAATTTTTCAGCTCACCATGGAGACACCGTATGTTTTGTTGCCTGCACATGTCCTGGAAAGGTACTTTCCATTTCCACTTGATGTCTGCTGCATTTTGATGTTATAAGTATAAACAGTTTGAGGAGACAATATTCAGCCATTTCAACATTTCCAGGTTGACATTCAGAGCAAAATATTTTGATAAGTTGATATTCGAAATTATCATTATGATAGGATAAGTAACTATAGTAATGTAATGTATTAGTACAGTGTGCAAAATCAGACTTATCACATGTAACATATTTTATGGGGTTTTATGTTATTACATCATAATATCAGTGAACAGTTATATACACTATGCTGCTCCTGTGACCTTGCTGATCTCTCACATATTTTGCATTCCCCATTATTAATTGTGTTTTGTCATGTTAACATAAATTTTAAAAGTTTCTTCGGAGCTTATCTACTCAGGAGCATGTGTATGAAGCCACTTACAGTGAAGAAATAGAAAATAATGCAAACTAGGAAAAAAAACACGTCTATAACTAAACACTAAGTTGACACAACAAAACAAACAGTGCTCTTAGTGTATATCACATGTTCAAGGAGTTGTTGAATTCCACCAAAATTGCATGACTATGGAGCTACTATCCACAAATAATATGGGGCTGGGCAAAGTCTCCAACATGGGATTTGCAGGGGGCATAGTGATACCCTGCAATAACTGTCTTCTGTGATGCTACTTACTGTTTATAATTTCAGATTGCTATGTAAGGAACCTCTTCCATCCATGTGTTGGTCAGTTAGTAAGATGGAGAGAAATTCTAGTTTAGAAAGCTGGTATAGCTGCAATGGAAAATAACTTAACTGAACATTGCACCATCAGACTAAATTCCTATAGATTTCTCATTAGCAGCTCTTTTGCATCATCAAAGTCACTTCCTAAAACACACACACACACACACTCATCCAAATACACGTTGCTCCCCACCACAACACTTGCTTATAGTCATGGAAACACTCAGCTGTATACCTACATGCACACTCCAACATGCACACACACACACACACACACACACACACACACACACACACACACACACACACACACACACACACACCACTCTCCAAGCTAGCATCCTTGTGAGGGGAAAACCTTAGTTGTAGAGCAGTCTAAGAAGCAGAAAGACTTAGCATAAGGTAGAAACCTTCAGAGATAGCTGTTTGGCATTGTCTTTCTGAATCCCAGAGTCAAGTTTGTAGTACATATATTCATGGTGGTGATTTTACATGTTTTTTTTTTCTGTGTGTGTACGCATGTGTTTCACTGAATGGAGGCATCTGCTCTAATCAGAAGTCAGTTGTACTGGCTACTGCTTTCATTTTTTTCTGATTCAGTATGATATGTTGATTCGGCATACAACTTAATGATTTCTATTAAGGCCGCCGGTAAAAGCTGTCTCTGTACAGGCAAATTGGTCTTTGTTAACATTTGTTAACAAATAATATATTAAGGTATACTTTTGCATCTGCAAAAAAATCTAAGTAATGCCAGTCAGCTTCCCTTCATGGTTTACCTAAAAGCTAGCATATGAATATAAATCATAAGCCAATATGAACACTTGTACAGTCACATGGTTTCACAGCATGAAGCAAATGATTGTCAAAATCCTTGAATTCTGTGAAAGATTGTAAGAATGTCTCCTACATTGGAAAAATGCAATAAGAGCAAAACAAATTAGTTCAATATAGCATGTTACACTAAAGTCATATAGTATGGCATAGAGCATCTGTTTAATTTTCCCCTCGGTTTCCATTTTCAGTGATGACACACAGGAACAGCCTGTTTTTTTTTTCCTTTGGGCAAAATTTTAATGAAAACTTTGACATTGATAAGACTGCAAAGAAAGTCACAAGGTACCAAACCTGATGTTGGATGTAGGCATATACTCTCTCCAGCATCCCTTCACATGTGTATTCATAAGGTAAATATGGTTCAACCTGCATAAAAGGAAAACATTATACTATTACATGAGAACAGTTATAAAAATATAATATTTTTATTACACTGAAGATCTACACCAGTACAATAGTGGGACACAGTTAATGTTTCATCCTTATAAACAGCAATTTTATATCAGCAGAGTTTTTTTTTCCAGGAGGGCACTATTCGGTATTGTCGCCTGAAGAAAATGATATACTTAAACTATTTTATAAACACATTGCTCAGACTATTATTATAGTGACTGACAGTCTAAGGCATGTGTGATGCCCCTGCACTGGCCCAGTAATCAAGGAGCCTCAATCCTCACCATTAGCGTCGGTGAGGAACGTACACATTGGGAGGATGACAAGTACACACACACAGTAAAATACAATTTCCCTTAAGAGCACACAGAGATCAAAGTCAGTCTGGGGCTGGTTTCTCCCTCTTTCTGCAGATCCCCAACAAGACTCCCCAATGCACAGCTATAGGGTTAAACTCTCAGTTGAGAGGTCAAGCCAAGACCTTCAGCACCCTCTCTGTCCAGCCAGTGCTATGTGTCCCTGCCCAAGGAGCTGACACACACACACACACACACACACACACACACACACACACACACACACACACACACACACACACACATTCTGAGATTTGATTTATATAAAAACAAACACATACACACACACAAACACACACACACACACTTGGGAAAGGCTGGCACACGCTTACTAGCTATGCCCCCTTCTGCCCAGACTATAAGGTAGTTATCACTGCCACAAACCCCTACTTATCAGCTACTTAAAGGCCCTTAGAAAAGGGTGACCAATCCTACTGTGTAATGTTACTATTATTAAAATGGTAAGTATGACCAAGATTAAGGCTATTTAGGAGTTGCCTATGCAGTATCACCAAATACATATGCAAGTACTGTAAGAGCTTAAATATGTCTCTCAAATATCAACCACAAAGATTGGTTTAAATATACTTAATAAATAATAAAAGAAAATTTTAAAATTAGAAAATTTTGGAGTGAGCTGGATGAAATGGTGATGACTGTACCCAAGGGTGAGAGAGTGGTGACTGGAGCAGATTTCAATGGGCATGTTGGTGAAGGGAACAGAAGGGATGGGGAAGTGATGGATAGGTATGGTGTTGAGCAAAGTAATGCAGAAAGTCAGATGGTAGTGGATTTTGCGAAAAGGATGGACGTGGCTGTGGTGAATAACTATTTTAACAAGAGGGAGGAGCATAGGGTGACATACAAGAGTGGAGGGAGATGCACACATGTGGATTGTATTTTATGTAGAAGGGCCAGTCTGAAGGAGATTGGAGACTGTAAAGTGGTGGCAGGGGAAAGTGTAGTTAGGAAGCATAGGATGGTGGTTTGTAGGATGACACTGGTGATCAAGAAGAGAAGGATGAGTGTGAGGGCAGCACGAAGGATAAAATGGTGGAAATTGAAAAAGGGTAATTGTGAAGTGATGTTCAGGGAAGCGTTAAGACAGGCACTGGGTGGCAGTGAAGAGTTACTGAATAGCTGGGTAACTACAGCAGAGCTAGTAAGTGAGACTGCTAGAAAGGTGCTTGGTGTGACATCTGGAAAGAGGAAGGAGGACAAGGAGACCTGGTGGTGGAATGAGGAAGTACAGGAGAGTATACAGAGGAAGAGGCTGGCGAAGAAGAAGTGGGATTGTCAGAGAGATGAAGAAAGTAAACAGGAGTATAAGGAGATGAGGTGCATGGCAAAGAGAGAGGTGGCTAAGGATAAGGCGTATGAAGAGCTGTATGAAAGGTTGGACACTAAGGAGGGAGAAAAGGACCTGTACCAATTGGCTAGACAGAGGGACCGAGCTGGGAAAGATGTGTGGCAGGTAAGGGTGATAAAGGATATTGACGGAAACATACTCACAAGCGAGGAGAGTGTGTTGAGCAGATGGAAAGAGTACTTTGAGGGGCTGATGAATGAAGAGAATGAGAGGGAGGAAAGGTTGGATGATGAGCAGATAGTGAATCATGAAGTGCAGTGAATTAGTAAGGAGGAAGTAAAGATAGCTATGAAGAGAATGAAGAATGGGAAGGCTGTTGGCCCAGATAACATACCTGTGGAAACATGGAGGTGTTTAGGTGAAATGGCAGTGGAGTTTTTGACCAAATTGTTTAATGAAATCTTGGAAAGTGAGAGGATGCCTGAGGAATGGAGAAAAAGTGTGTTTGTACCGATTTTTAAGAATAAGGGTGATGTGCAGAGCTGTAGTAATTACAGAGGGATTAAATTGATCAGTCACAGCATGAAGTTATAGGAAAGAGTAGTGAAAGTTAGGTTAAGAAGGGAGGTGATGATTAGTGATCATCAGTATGGTTTCATGCCAGGAAAGAGCACTACAGATGCGATGTTTGCTCTGAGAGTGTTTATGGAGAAGGAGTTGCATTGTATCTTTGTGGACTTAGAGAAAGCATATGACAGGGTGCCTAGAGAGGAGCTGTGGTATTGTATGAGAAAGTCGGGAGTGTCAGAGAAGTATGTAAGAGTGGTACAAAATATGTACGAGGGTAGAGTGACAGTGGTGAGGTCTGCGGTGGGAGTGACAAATGCGTTTAAGGTGGAGGTGGGGATTACATCAATGATTCACTACACGCTCATCATCCTTTGATGATCACATCGCCACAGTGGTCAGTAAATCCTTCTACGTGGCTCACCTCATCAGAAAAGGTTTCTCATCCAGAAATAAAGAGGTCATTGTTCCCCTCTACTCATCATTCATTAGACCCATTATAGAGTACATGCCCCTTTTGGTATGTACCTCACAAGAGATCTGCAACAACTGGAAAGGCCACAGAAATACCTCACAAAGAGGATTACTGGCCTCAAACAGATGACCTACGCAGACCGTCTCAAAAAACTCCAGCTTTACTCCATCGCATATTGCCTACTCAGATGCGATCTCTGCCTAACATACAAAGCTATGTCAAACCCAGAGCTGTTGGACATGCTCCTCTTAAAGAAATCCCAATCCCTCCGAGCTACATGCTCTAGGGACCTAAGCCTTGTTACCAGAATAAACAGAACATGCTGGAGGGATAGATTCCTGTCCCAGAGACTTCCCATACTCTGGAACAGACTACCTATCTATGTCAAACAGAGCTCCTCATTAGCACTCTTCAAGAAAAATCTTGATGATTGGATGGGAGATAAGAAATTCACCCCGGGGATCACTTCTGTGGCTCTGCTCGACAAGGGCACATGAAAATAATTTTCTTGGGTGGCGAAAACCAGGGTAAATTTTTGGCTAGGCTTATATAGGCCCTAGGGCCAACAGCCTAGTACCTACCTATGAACCTATCAGCTCTGAGCCCTTTCTTATTTACAATGGTGATGGACAGGTTGACAGACGAGATCAGGCAGGAGTCCCCGTGGACTATGATGTTTGCAGATGACATTGTGATCTGAAGTGAGAGTAGGGAACAGGTGGAGGAGACCTTGAAGAGGGTGAAGATATGCTCTAGAGAGAAAATGAATGAAGGTCAGCAGGACTAAGACAGAATATATGTGTGTGAATGAGAGGGAGGATAGAGGAATGGTGAGGATGCAGGGAGTAGAGGTGGTGAAGGTGGAGGGTTTAAATACTTGGGATCAACAGTTCAGAGTAATGGTGAGTGTAGAAGAGAGGTGAAGAAGAGAGTACAGGCAGAATGGAGTGGGTAGAGAAGAGTGTCAGGAATGATTTGTGACAGACGAGTACCAGTAAGAGTGAAAGGGAAGGTCTACAAAAGGGTAGTGAGACCAGCTATGTTATATGGGTTGGAGACAGTGGCATTGACAAAAAGGCAGGAGTCAGAGCTGGACGTGGCAGAGTTAAAGAAGTTAAGATTTGCACTGGGTGTGACTAGGGTGGACAGGATTAGGAATAAGTATATTAGAGGGTCAGCCCAGGTTGGAAGGTTTGGAGACAAAGCCAGAGAGGCAAGATTATGTTGGTTTGGACATGTGCTAAGGAGGCACGCAGAGTATATTGGGAAAAAGATGCTAAGGATGAAGCTGCCAGGTAACAGGAAAAGAGGAAGGCCAAAGATAAGGTTTATGGATATGGTGAGAGAGGACATGTAGGTGATTGGTGTGACAGAGCAAGATGCAGAGGACAGGAAGAAATGGAAACAGATGATCTGCTGTGGGGACCCCTAACGGGAGCAGCCGAAAGAAGAAGAAGAAATAATAAAAGAACAAGACAATACTCAATCAACACAGTATCTGCAGAGTTCAGAATCACAGGAAATATTTTAAAATAACATTGCAAGACAGTTTCAAATAAACACAGAAAACATCTAAACTATATTCCTATCTATATCTAAGAGATATCACTATAACCTAGTTACTTACTATTAGCAAGACAAGTGCTGATGAGAGAATGTTTCCAGGTCCAAGACAAGATACAAAATGCACAGTCTTTCTTTGAGACAGTTCCTAAATTACTATCAAACATTACTGCTGGGTCAACTCTTTGTCACCTGCCTTCAGTTCCCATGCAAACAGATACCAACATAATTTTATCATCTCTGTGTAAGAAGAACACATCTCTCAGATTTGCAGCTGCTAGGAAGCAATAAAATGCTTTTATGTCTAGACATTGCATCTGCTTGCTGCATTGAAACTGAGACATAACACAATCATAAAACAATCTGATTCCAATCTATTTTCTTGAAGCCTTGCAAGTTAACTCTGCATGCTCCAGCTTCTACTATTAAAATATATATTTGCACAGGTATAGTTTTTATAGATTTCTGTTTTTTTCTCAGTAGGGTACACTATGGTTACAGTCTTGAAGCTCAGTACATAACATACAGTTACGTATAAATCATAGCAGTATTCACAAATGGCATAGAATTATCTACAAAATTCCAGATAGCTGGGCTGGCAACATCACAACATGACTGCAGTTTATCTATTTATTTATTTATTTTAATGGGAAAGGGAACTTGGTTATGACATTAGGGAAACTGCCCATCTTTTTCTGTTGGTGCCATGCCTTCTTTTCCTTCGGTGAAGCACTCAGCCGAACAACAATAAACTAGGACTGGCAGAAGAGACATCAGTTTAACATTTCCTCTGAAGAATGACATAACACAGCACTTTATGAGACCTTTATGCTACACTCACTACTGCTTCAGGTATGACTCTATTCCCAGCTTTGGAGTGGAACACTCGACCTTCTGATTCAGATGTTATTTCATAGCCAGCGGTGCAATGCCAAATTTCATTGTTTCAGTATCCACTAATAATTAGTCACGTATTTATAAAATGTACTTGTCATGGCAAAATTAATGCAAGGCACAAGATAATACTGAAATTCAGGGAAGAAAAAGCTGAATCAGAAAAATGTAATGTTCAATTATTGTTCAAGTTCAATAAAGTAAAATAAAAGTAAGACAAGATCTTACTCTTTTTGGGTTATGATATTTCAGTATAAAAGATTACAATCCTTCCTTTTTAGCATTTTTAAATACATCAACAATTGGTTTTGGACATATTATTTTTTCATGGAAATTATAATTTATTTATTTTGCCTTGTTAATTGGGTAGCCCCAGTAGACTACAGGTTCTTTTATACTAGCAGACTAGGTGAACAATATCACACTTAGCCAGAAATTACAGTAAAACAATTAATAAACACAAGCAGACTATACTATATCTTACATCATAGCATGAATATTGCATCTTGGTGAAGGATACAAATGCAGAGAGTTTTCCACTACAAAAAAAAGCCAGTTGAAGACTGGCTTACACCACTTTGTGAGCATTATTTAAAAATACTGCAGTGTTCTCTGCATTTTTACACACTACATCAAATGATTTCTTCATAGGCTTTCAAAATGTTGTTTTACAAACATTCCCCATTAGTACAGTACAGGGATCAACACATTGCACCAACTGCTGACCATGAGGGTCACCTCACTTTTCTCATTAGTACAGTATGACAATCACCCATCTTTACCTCCTGACGGCCATGGGATGCACACCACATTTCCTCATTAGTACAGTATGACAATCACCCGTTTTTATCTCCTGATGGCCATGGGATGCACAACACATTTACTTATTAGTACAGATTGTCAGCACACTTCATCACTTTTGCTGAAATGAGGGCACCCCATGTTTGCTTTCTAGTACAGTACAAGTATTCCTCATACTTTGCTGGCTTTAAACCAGGTAATCCATAAGCCAGTGCATGCAAATATAAGTTGTCTCACTTGGCTGAACTTAGAGCATGACTATCAAGTAAAAATGTCTTGAAAAAAGTTAAAAGGACCTCATTAGCAAGTTCATGTTTAAATTGTCCATCTTTTTATTAATTATCATAACAGTGCCTGATTGTGTTCATCTCCCTTTCAGAACCTGTGAAGATACTGCATAATCCAGTACTGATCCAGGTAATCAAGTATAGATATACTTTAAAAGTTAGAACTTTCAGAACTTCAAACTTCATGTGGTTGAGACCTTAACATTAAAATTTTGAAAGTTTGAAACTTCAATAAAAAAAAAAAAAAGAAAAACTTAACCCTCCTGCACTACCCACACCCCCTGGTAATTAAGTATACCAACTCTGAGATCACACTACAGTGAAGACAATGGTAAATTTTGTGTTCTTCGCTGCACAGTGATCCATTTAAACCGTTCAAAGTTTCATAACTTCGATCTTATGGTCTCGACCATATGAAATTTGAAGATTTGAAACTTCAAGCTTCCAAAGTAGATCCGTATCTGTGTATGTATGTATATAGGAAATTTTTTTCAATGTTTTACATTTGTTAACTGGGTAAGCCCACAGGATCAATTGTTCCTTTTAAGCAGTGACAAGGGAGCAGTCTAGTTGTGTGACCTGCTAAACTCAGTGACTGTCTTTATCTATTCTTTCCTTTGGACATCTGTTGCAGAGTAACATTGTGTAAAAGGCTATTGCAGCTGCATTTTAAGATTAACATGTATCCCTCACAAGGGTCACTACTGATAACTTAATTCCTTCAACCTGCCCACAGCTCTGTTAGAAGTATGTCCAGCGTCAGTATAAGAGATGAGTATAGCACATGATGGGAGAGGGATAACCTGTTACACAGACTGCTGGCAAAAGAAGCAAAATGCTCACTGAAGCCAACAGAGAGATTTACAGGGCTATTAGCGCTGAAGATATTAACTATACGGCATATATAAGAAATCAGCTCCCTTTTGATGATGATTTGGAATTGTGTAATGGTGCCAAATGCATCTTGTAGAATATAGGATGTTTTTATGAGCAGTATGTAAAGGGATTTGTTCCCCATCATAAAAACATAGGTTTAAGTATAAATTGTGTAAATAAACTTGCACTCCCATTTTCCGAGTAAAACTTTATTAACTGCAACACCACTCCAAAATGATGAGAAAGGAGTGTAGTAAGGGCTAGAAAAAAATGAAACAATTATTGAATATTACTTTAATTTTATTTATTTTATTTTACATTTGATAACTGGGAAAGTCTAACTGGACGCAGGTCCATTTTCAGCGGAGGCCTGGGGAGAAAAGCTCCACTTTAACATAATGAATACATAAGCGTTGAATGTGTATATAAATACATATCATCAAACACATAAGCATACCCTTAAGACATACAAATAGACATATAAGAATATATTTTATATTTGTTCATAGACATATAATTCAATTTCTGCAAGAAAATGTGTTTTTATTTTGAACTCAATAGGACAGGTTATATGTTAGGTAAGAATAAGTATTCATGAGGTTAGATAGACTAACAGGTGATCTATAGCAGAATCCTTGCAACAGTGCAATGTAGTGGATTAGCCTGGGGAGTCACATGGGCACAGCCAGTTGTTGGAATTGTGGGTTTTGAGAAGTTTTTTTAAATTTCAAAGGAAGAATAATGATAGTAAGGGAGTCGGAAATAAGACAAAAGGTTCACTTCTGACAGTCAGTCACATGCCGAGGAGATTTCTGGCAGCAGAACCCGGAAAGGTCCAAAGGAACTATGTAGGTAGGTATACAAATTTCCCTGACAGAAACCTTCAACCCATCACTAAGCAGTAAAGATATTCTGGGGGAATATACAGTGACCACAGTCGTACCACTGTACAAGGTGAAAGTTAGAAGTGTTTGGTGCAAAGAAACATTTTGTATTCCTTTCTGAACTATAACACAGACAAAGTGAAAATGTGCTTGCAGGGTAAATTTTTTCCTTATGCAAAGATGAAATGAGCTTTAAAATGCATAATGAATATGAATAGTGTATCGTGCAAATGCTGTGATTGCAGGGTG
Organism: Protopterus annectens; assembly: GCF_019279795.1. Taxonomy (NCBI): domain Eukaryota; kingdom Metazoa; phylum Chordata; order Ceratodontiformes; family Protopteridae; genus Protopterus; species Protopterus annectens. The sequence continues at coordinate 1,447,337,559 of NC_056746.1, read as the reverse complement.
ATTTATTTTTATGCAGCATACAATGAATTTATTCAAAATACATTCAGCTAGTCATGCTGGCTACATCAGGCTGGGGAAAACTTACTGCAGTTCGGTATTACTAGTGCACGGAACTTAACAGTGGAGCAGTGCTACTTGTACAATTACGGAAACTGAACAGTGCTAGGTGGGGTGAGGACGTGAGAAGAAATGATGAGTTAGAGTTAGAAATCGTACATGTATTCACATGTAAAAAGTATGATGTTGGTCAAGTTAACTCATTAATGAAAATTAAGCATCTCTTTAGTGTTTATCAAAAAAAATGCAGTACAAAAAAAAGCATTTTTTTCTTTATTTTGGGGGGGGGGGGTTGAACTGATTTTCTACTCTTTCAACATATGCTGTGTTCAGTAAACCGATCTTTTATACTGCCTAACTGAAGTTTCTCTCCATCTGGTTTATTTCTAGATGTTATACTTTAAGGAACTGACATAGAAAACTACAGACCCATAAATCATGCAGAAGGTATGGACAGAAAAGTATTTGTTTTGATAGAGAACAACAAACTGCAAGAAAAGTACCAGCATATGTTTGCAGAAAACATGTCATGCTACTCCAGCATGTTTCTGTTTTATAAGTGGGTTATGCTGGAACTTGGTAAAGATAAGGATGGCGCAGTGGTGCAGCAGTAGCGTTGTCACCTCACAGCAAGTGGTTCTCTGGTTCGATTCTCGACTGGAGTGCCTTCTGTGTGGAGTCTGCATGTCCTCTCTGCATTTGTGCGGGTTTTCTCCGGGCACTATGGTTTCCTCCCATGTTACAAAGATATGCATCTGGACTGTCTCTCTCCGGGCCTCCTCTGAAAATTGGCTTTGTTCCAAGTCAGACTTTCCCGGTAAACAAATGTTAAATAAATAAATAAAATAAAATAAAAAAATAACACCATTCAAAGCTGAATACCTTGACTTCATCAAAGTCTTGACTGTATCACAGATAAGAGGCTGACTGGTGAAACAAAGTGACCTGGAGATGGAAGTTAGCAGACTAAATGTATAAAAGGGTGGTGGTTGGGTGTAATTAATGAGTGCTTTTCAGGAGGTGCTTTCAGAAGAAAGCAGAGTGGTTAATGGGACTCCACAGGGATTGATCCTGGGACCACTGCCCATTGACATCTTTGTAGCAATCATCAAAACAGGAGATAATAATTCAATCTATTTCTGGATGATACTGAGGTAGAAGGGAAAGTGGAAGGTGTAGAAAGAAGCCTTTAATGAGCTTGGGACATGGCAGAGCAGGTTAAGAAGTGCAATTTTGTTTAGTGTACCTGTTTTCTTATAGGATATAAGACAACAGAAAAATACCTAGATGAAAGCCTGCAGGATATTAAGTACAACAAATAAATGATGAGACTGAAGAAGATGTATTCCTTAGACGCTTGGAGAATATGTGGTATCACTGAGGTGTACAAAATGCTATGAGAAACAAACATGAAAGGTAGTACTGAGTCATGGGGAAAGAGGAAGCTGTCAGATGAAATCTGAGATGCCACATGTTAACCAGCAGCTGAGAAAGGATTGTTTTCACTGAGATAATTCTGAACTGTTTTGAAACCATACGGCCTGCAAGAGGGCATAAAATAGCTGGAAGGGGCTAGGCAGTGGTAGGTGGGAGGATACAGCATCCCCACATCTGAGGCACTATAAGAAGCAGATGAGTTGGAGGTTGGCATAATGGTTAGAGTGTTTACCTTCCAGACACAAGATGCTGGGTTTGATTCTCAAATGGGATAACTGGATAAGCTTAAAAAATTGCCCAGCCTAGGACTAACCTATGAATATATTATGAAAACATAGGTAACAGACATAACTCTTTACAGAGAGTATACATAATATGTCCTATGCTGACCACCTCAAAGGCCTGCCCCTGTACTATGTCTCCTACAGACTACTGAGGGTCAGTCTATACCTAACCTACAAAGCATTCTCTGATCCAGCCCTGATGGATCTTGCTACACATTACTAAAACACACATCACTAACATTACACATCTAAGGATCTAAACCTTGTCTGTGACAAACAAAATATGTTCGAGGGACAGATATGTGTCTCGGAGATTATACCTTTTTTGGAACAGAGTCCCTATTCATGGGAAACAAAACCTATTCAAATGCAGTTTAGACAAATGGACAGTTGGCAACCCATTGTGTGATGTAGGGGGTATATACCTAGTCTAGTGAGTTTAGCTATAATTCCAGAATGAGGGATGGTGTCAAAAGCCTTGGCGAGGTCAAGATAGGCTGTGTGAACCACCTTATCCTCATTCACGGTTTTGGTGACTGCCTCAAAGTAGTCGATCAGGTTCAGGAGGCATGTTCTGCCTTTTACAAACCCGAACTGGGTGGGATCCAGAATTTGGAGGTTACCAGTGTCTTTGTTTATGAGTTCCATGATTATACGTTCCATGGCCTTGCAGACCAGGCTCGCCAGGCTAATAGGCCGATAGTTCCCGGGATCAGTGGTGGATCTCCCTTTGTGGAGTGTAATAACTGTTGCTGTGCACCATTCAGAGGGCACAAAGCCTGATGCGAGGCTATATTGAACATGGTGCTTAAGTGGGGAGCCAGTTTGTTCTGAAGTTCATGTAAAACGCAGCCAGGGTTGTTGTCCGGTCCCATGGATGCTGTGTTTTTGGCTTTAGAGAGTGCAGCTTTTACCTGCATAGTTGTGATTACAGAAACTCTGCATTCTTCCTGTATAGATATGGGCCCTTTAGGGGGTGAGAGGGGGGTACTGCACTTGGATAACCTCGGCTGCATTATGCTGAGCAACTAGGCTGGAGGTGTAGATATCCTTAATGAATATGTACACACCTCCGCCTTTGGTGTTTCAGTCCAGGTTACATGGCCGAATAGTGTGGTATGAGTTATAGCCTTAGTATTAAAATTTTTTTTTCCAAATGCACTTTAAAGTTCAAGTGAACAACAGGTACAATCCCTGAATCATCTGTCTACACCTGTTCCATCTCCAGTATGAGCCCATTTTTAAATGTCCTTTTATTTACCAATTTCCAAAATATGCAGGTGCTTATTAATGTGTCTCAGTGGTTGAACAGATTGCTAATTTACCTTATGGTGCTGGATGATCAGAAGGTTGTGAGGTTCATTTTCACCCATTTCCAATTATTGACACTGCACTGCAGCATTAAGGGGTGCTCCACTCGTTAATGTGCCATCCTTCGAATGAGATGGGAAACTAAGACCCCATCTTTCTGAGTTGGTGGATGTAAAAGATTACATAGCACTTAGCAAAAAATTAGGGGAATTTCCCCAATTTCCTGGCCAAATTTTCTCCACTGAAAATAAATATCACCTTGGGTCTCCTATGAAAAGAAACCACCAGCATAGTAGGATTATCCCGGTCAACAAAAGTATACATAAATATATAAAAGAAAAAACATCTTGTTCCTTTTCAACATTCAATGATATATGTCATGGCTTCCAAAACCTTTCTCCTTCTACATCATTGCAAAGCTCTGCTTCAAGGTTTTAACCATCTGCCCATTTACTGCACCATTCCAAACATCCTCTATTATGTCCAAATCCTGGGCACAGATGTTGGGCAAAAGATGGCATAAACAGCTTCCAGAATTTTGCACGTAGATCTAACTTTAATTCAGTTTTAATTGTCTTGCTATTAACTAAACCATGCTATGTTTATTCCATAAGATTGTCATTCATTCTGTCAAATTATCTTGACCTACAATGTCATGAGCTTTTCCAAAATTTAAGAATGCTATTACAAATTCTCAGCCTACCACTGAATGCCTGGTAAGCAAGATGAAAAAAAAAAAAAAAAAAAAAAAGCAACTAGAAATGTACGTTTAACAATGCCAGTTGTTGTTTAGGGCTAATCTCTTGGTATTCAAGGGAAGCAACTATGGTACCACTTTCTCTGTTGCCTTTGAAACACCACTGAAAAGGCTCCATTGGTCTGTTACTGGCTCATATATTTTTTCCTCATTCCCTAAAATAAAGGAGTTATAATTCTTTCTATCCAACCTTACAAAATGTGATCTAATTCAAAAAAATACAGGGGAATACAATAGTTCCGAACTTTTAACTGAATACACATTGGCTAACTGACATGGAATCATTACAAATGAACATTTGCCTTCAAAGGTGTGCATATGTTAGCAAAATGTAATACAAAAAGGTAAGTGATAGCAATGGGCATTTTGTCAAAATCCACTCTAATTAAATGAACCTGAAGACGTCAGGGACTTGCTTTTTTCTGCTGAAGTGCAGCAATTTCAAAATGATTATGTAAGTTTACGAATGAAGGAGAAAAGCCCCCAGTAGGGGCTGCATGCAGCTTTCACACTAACATATGCTTTTAAAAAATGTGTTGCTATTGAGGAGTTTATATTGTGTTTTACTGCCATATAACCAAGACATTGCGTTTATTATAAACACTTACTTTTTCATCATGCAATTTTACTGGGGAACACAACAAAGTTTTTTTTTTTTTTAAATTATAATAGTATAAACATAATAACTAATAACACTAGTAAACCCAGAGGAAGAAATGCCAAGATTAAATGCAAGATTGCAATGACAGAAACGCGTTCATTTCCAGCAGGTGCAGTTCATATGAAAAGTCATATAACATTCATATCATTGTATCCAAGAAACATAGTCAACAGGGCATGTCATATTTCAAATATGGTTCGAATGAAATGTCACTGTTCCTGATGCTGTTTATGACCTTCCCAGAGCTGATAACTGTAAATAACATATCTTGTTTGGTTCATGACACCTATAAAAAACATATCCTGCTCAGTTCATGGCACCTGTAAAGGGCATACCATGACTGGTTCATTACACCTGGAAAGAGCATATCCTGCTTGGTTCATGATACCTGGAAAGAACATACCCTGCTTGGCTCATGACACCTGGAATGAGCATATCCTTCTTGTTTCATGATACCTGTAAACGGCATATCCTGCTTGGTTCATGACACCTGTAAATGCCATATCCTGCTTGGTTCATAACACCTGTAAATGGCATATCCTGCTTGGTTCATGACACCTATAAAGGGCATATCATGCATTGTTCATTCATATATTCACCTTTAGGCACTAGTGACACTAAGCATTTCTGCTGAATACAACAATGTAGAGACAAGTGCTGCTATCATCAGGTGAAATACCTAATTCCAGGGGTCTTCCAATAGGAGGCATAATCAACATTAATAAAACGCATAGTCACCTCCACAACCTGAATATCTAACTGCATTGGCAGACCCCTCTGGGATACTGTATATAGACACTCAATAACTCCTATATTCAGCAAAATGGTGTTTTCACATACTGCCTATGTCTAAAATCTCCAAATCTTTTGGGTTTCTAATACCATGATGAGAATGGACCCCATTCCTAAGTCAAATTATGATTAAAGTTCATGAAATTAGTATTGCTTCAATCTTTGATGTCAGCCAAAAGTGCTCTTCGCAGCACCCCACAATGTGCCCAATAATGACTCCTCCTGCAATTCGTACAGGGTTACATGGATTGGTAATGTATCTAAATATGATTGTAAATTATTTTTTATAAGACCCGTTTCTCCTACTACTACTGGAACTGTCTGCGTATCCTTCTTCCACATTGCTCTCGTTTCTGCCTGCAGATCCTGGTATTTTATGACTTTGTGTCTCTCTGTACGCAAGACACTATAGTCACTGGGTGTGGTGATTTTAATGATCAATGCTACTTTTGTCTTCTTTTCTTGGACCAATACATCCAGTTTTTTTAGCATCTATCTTTTGAACTGTTGGTATTGGGTGATCCCATGTGATATAAACATCATCATTTTCTATGACGCTTTGTGGCTCATGTTTCCAGTGTTTGTTAGCCACTCTGATACTATAATGTTTGCACAATCTTCAGTGCAACAGTCTCACCACATTATTATGCCTTTCAGTATACAGTCCTTCTGCCATTAGTCTGTCGCAACCAGCAACAAGGTGTGTGACTGCATCCAATTCAGTTTTACAAAACTTACATTTGTCTGTTTCTCCCACATGTTCAATGGACTTTGTAAACCAGCATGTATAACGCCCACTATCTTGGGCTGCCAATATTAACCTTTCATTTCTTGGTTTGAATTTGCCTCTCCTTAACCATTCCTGAATTCGTTCTTGATCAACATGAGGCTCTTCCAGAAGTTTTCTATACTTGCAACTATATTTATGTTTTTTTCCACATTTCTTGCCTTCTCATCTGGTCCTTCACCTTATAGTCTTTCTTTTGTTTTTTTGGCACATTCAGTTGCTGCCTGTTTTTTATCTTCTGGTTTGATTTCCATTCCTGCTTGAAGTCGATATGCTTTTGCTAAATTAAGCAGCAAAGTCATGTTAGATTTATTCTCCTCATGTTTCAAAACTTTCACTACATTTGGATCTTGTGAGGTTAGTAGATATGTGTGGGGTCCCACAATTGCAGATCTATGCATGTAATCAATTTCAAGGAGGTCCATCCCTCCTTTGGAACGGAGAATATATAATCTTGGTATACACTGATTTTTATAAATCATTTGGTGAGCATGAAGCACCTTCTTGTTTTAATATCTAATCTATCCAACACTTTTTGGGGCCAATCAGTCACTCCAAAACTGTACGTTAGGACAGGAAGAGCAACTTGGTTTATAGATTGGATCTTGTTCCTAGATGTCAATGCTGTTCTCAGGATTAATTTAAGTCTTCTAAAGTATTCCATACTGAGTTTTATTCGCATTTGTTCGTGTTTTATTGCTGATCCGTCATCAGTTCCCAAGTATTTATACACTCCCTCTTGCTCAAAGTCTTTTATATCACACTCTTGTCCCAAACTGATGTTTTCCCTGGTGCTGCAATTTTCCTACTTTAAAGGTTGCTTTTGCACATTTATCAAGACCAAATGCTAATATCATCTGAAAAAGGTTTGACAATCTGCAGCTGTGCTTTCAGTTCCTCATCTGATGAGCTATACATACTTAAATCATCGACAAAGAGAAGATGAGACGTCATCACACTTTGCTGTTTTCTAGGAGCCAAATTGCAGCCATGACCTAAGCTGTTAAGTAAACAGCTTAATGGGTTATTTTATTTTTTATTTTTATTTTACATTCGTTGACCGGGATAGTCCGAATGGATATATGTCCATTTTCAATGGTGGCCCAGGGAGAAAAGCTCCAAGATAATAATATACACTGAACATTTAGTAAATGCTAGTTTCAAGCAGATTACAGTCATAAGCAATACCAGCATTTAGCATATATAGTACTAACTTATTATAAAACATTTTACAAAACATAACATTATTTTCAAAGTTATATATACATAACATTACATTCAGGTTTAAGACACATTGAGCAGCAGTTATACAATTGACCCTTCCTGAAATGGAATGGTAGAAAAAAGTTAGAAGTAGTTGAAGGTAAGGCATCTAAGAAATAGAGAGGTCACTAGACGGGGTTAGTGCAAGGACATAACCAATGAATTCTGACGTATTTCTTGAGTTTGTTTTTGAACTGAGTTAGTGAGAGTTCTAGGGTCAAGTCAGCTGGGAGTCTGTTCCATGTTTTTTAAACAGAGCTGGCAAACAGAGAGTCCCCAGCTGAGTAGTTGGATTTGTATGTTTGAACTAGGAGTCTAGTGGATGATCGCAGTGGCCGGGTGCTGGTGTAGCGGCTGATAATATTTTTTAGTGCAGGGGTATTTTCTGGTTGATAAAGGAATTTATGTGCCACTATTAGCTGGTTGAACTGCAGTAGGCATGGCAGTTCAAGCCATCCTAGGCGATTTAGGTTGTGACAGTGGTGTGTCCGGTAGGCTGTGCCAGTAGCAAATCTGGCAATGTGGTTATAGCTGGATGATAATTTATTAAGATCTGTTTAATTTAAGTTGGAGAATAGAGGTGAGGCGTAGAGAAGAGTTGATAGTAGATGGGAACGGGCAATTGGAGTAAGGAAAGATTTGACTCTGTAAAGAGAGCCAAGTTTTTTATTAATGGTTTTGATAATTTGATTGATATGCGCATCAAACTTCAGGTTATTAACTATGACACCCAGTAGTTTAGTTTGGGCTTCTGGGGAGATGATAGTGCCATTGTTAGTGGTTATGTTGAAGGATGGCAGGGGGGTCCTGCATGTGGGGGAGAAGAGAAGCAGCTTAGTTTTGTTGGGGTTTAGGATTAGATGTTGACTGGAGAGCCATTTTCCACTGTGTTGAAGGTATTTTGGGTTAATGTCAATAAAGTAGCTGATGAGGTGTCAGAACAACTCAAGGTGGAGTCATCTGCATACTGAATGCAGGTAGCATCTGGGATGACTGAATGAAAGTTGTTGATAAAGATGGAGAAAAGAAGGGATTAATGGTAAGGCAGAACAGCAACGGTGACAGAGAGTCACCCTGGAATAATCCCCTTTGAATTTTTATCCCTGGGATAATAATCTGTCCTTTATCATGGCTTAATTGTAAAGTGGTCTGCCACTGTTTCATGGTTACTGTAATGTAGTCGATCAGTGTGGGTATATCTTATACATTTTTAAGCACTGTTTTATCCATGAATGTGGGATACTGTCGGATGCTTTTTTGTAGTCAATCCATGCCATACTTGAATTCTTCTCCTTTTTACAGTTCTCCACTATGACTTTATTTAATAACAAATGATCCTTTGCTTTGTTCCATACGACTGTATTTTATTGTCCTTTCATTCTACTTCCATAATTGAGTTTTTTTCTAAGTTACTATAAACTCTGTCGGTGTCAATTCCCATGTATAGTTTATACGTCGTTCATAGGTTCATACTAGGCTATCTGCCCTAGGGCATTTATAAGCCTAGCCAGACTGTGTTTGGCTTTCGACACAAATTTTAAATTAATTTTGCTATGCCCTTTTTTGAGGTTAGTATACTGTGCCTCTGTCTAACAGTGACACAGAAGTGATACCCGGGGAAAACCTACGATCCCCCATCCACTCATCAAGATTCCTCTTGAAGAGAGTCAATGAGGGACTCTGCCTAACCTGGACTGGGATTTTATTCCAGAGTGAAGGGAGCCTCTGGGTTATGAATCTGTCCCTCCAGCATGTCCTATTTATTTCAGTGCTGAGGTTCAAGTCTCTCGAGCGTGTATCTCGATGGCATTTGGATTTTCTGAGGTGCAGCATGTCCATTAATTCCGGGTTGGACATGGCTTTATACGTCAGGCACAGATCACCTCTGAGCAGGCGGTATGCCACTGAGTAGACCTGGAGTTTCTTTAACCGGGCAGCATATGGCATCTGTTTGAGCCCTTTGATCCTCTTGGTGAGGTACTTTTGAGGTCTTTCCAGTTGCTGCAGGTGTCTGGTAAGGTACATCCCAAAAGGGGCATTGTACTCAATTATGGGCCTGATGAGGGATGAGTAAAGAGGCACGATGACCTCCCCTGATCTAGATGTGAATCCCTTCATGATTAAGTGGGCTATATAAAATGTTTTTCTAACCACATTGGCCACGTGGTTGTCAAATGAGAGATTGCTATCAACTTGGGTCCCCAGGTCCCTAATTACTTCTTTCGTACTTAATGGATTACCACTTATGTGGTAATTTGTGGGCACTTTGTTTTTGCCAAAGGGGATGACTATACACTTTTTGGCATTTATCTTGAGGCCATGGCTCTGGCACCAGTTGTCTGTTTCTATGAGGCCCTTTTGGAGGATGCTTGTGTCAGCTGGAGAGTCGACTATGGCGCCCAGTTTGCAGTCATCTGCGAATTTGGTCAGCCACAGTCCTTCCGTGTTGGCCTGTACCTCTGAGAAATATATACCGAACAAGAGAGGTCCCAGGACTGAGCCTTGTGGGACGCCACTTGTAACTGGTTTGAAGTCTGACATGGCTCCACAATTCTAACCATGTGGGTTCTGTCCTTGAGCCAGTTTGCAACCTATCTAGTGACATAGGGGTTTATATTTAAGCTGGTGAGCTTATCTATAATGCCCGAGTGGGGTATTGTATCGAAGGCTTTTCCGAGGTCCAGGTAGGCTGTGTGGACCACCTTCCCCTCGGCAATGGCCTTGGTGAGTGTTTCAAAGAAACACTCACCAAGGCCATTGGTGAGTGTTTCAAAGAAATCGACCAGGTTTAAGAGGCAGGATCTGCCCTTAACAAAGCCGAACTGGGTAGGATCCAGTGTCTGTAGATCCCCAATATCTTTATTTATAAGGTCCATGATGATCCTTTCCATAGCTTTGCAGACCAAGCTAGTCAAGCTTATGGGGCGATAGTTTCCAGGGTCCGTTGAGGTACAACCTTTGTGGAGAGGGACCACCATTGCTGTACGCCACTCTTTGGGTACATATCCTGTAATAAGGCAGAGATTGAACAGTAGTTTTATGTTTGGGTTTAGCTCTTCTTGGAGTTCATGTAGGACGCAGCCCGGGACACCGTCTGGTCCCATTGATGCTGTGTTTTTTGCTTTGGAGAGGGCGGCTCTTACCTGAGCATCTGAGATGTCAGGGGGGCAGCACTCTGCTGGGATAGATATTTGCCCTTTTGTTGGGGAGGGGGGGAGATGTTTGCGCTGAACCTGTCAGCTAGAATGTTGGCAATGTCTGTGGGTTCGGTGTATTTTTTGTCATTTTGGACTAATTCTGAGCATATCTGGGAATTCCCACCCAGGTTCCTAACATAACTAAAGAAAGCCTTGTGATTATCCTTAGTGTCCTGTGCAATTTTTCTCTCAAAGCTGGCCTTAGACGATTTTATGAGTGCTTGTAGTTTTTTGCTAATACTGATCAGAGATGCCTTCCCTTTTTGGCATTTTGCTCTATCATGTAGTAGCTTCCTCCTTCTATTGCATAGTTTGTTTATGGCTGGGGTCCACCAGACAGGACGTCTGCCTTTGGAGGATTGGATCTTGGTTTTATTTGGGATTGCATGATCCATGCATTCCTGAAGGTGTTCATAGAATGCGTTTATAAAGGATTCGGCGGTCTGGGCCGTATTTTCCACAGGACAGGGGCTTTGAAGGATTCCACCTCGGTTTTGAAGAGTGTGAAATTTGCTTTAGAGAAGTTTTTCACTGTGGTTTTCTGGGCAGGGGGTGGGGTCGGGATGTGAATATCCAGTGAGATTAGTTTATGGTCTGATCTTACCAGTGAGGGATACACTTCTGGTCTGGAGCATAGAGTCCCCATGTTGGTGATGATCAGGTCCAGTATGTTTTCCCCTCTTGTGGGAGTGGTAACAAGTTGTTCCATAGCATTTGAGTTTATAAATTCTAGGAACCTTTGGGCTAGGTTGCTGGAGCTAGAGTAATGCTCCCAGTCTATGTTTGGGTAGTTGAAGTCGCCCAATATAATGGTGTTTGGAGAGACCGTCATATTTTCCAGTGTTCTCAGGAAGGCCGAGTGGAGTTCTTGGGTTTGGGAGGGTGGTCTGTAGCAGGCTATAAACTGGAAGGCAGTTTTACCCACTGTTAGTTGCACATGGATAGTCTCTGATGCTTCGTGCTGTGCCACCAACTTGGAGGTGTGGGTATCTTTGACGAATATTGATACTCCCCCTCCTTTTGTGGTTCGGTCCAAGTTTTGGGGCCAAAAAGCATGGTATGAGGTATAACCTGGTAGTGCTGGGGTGCTCTCGGGAGCCTTGAACCAGGTTTCTGTTACTGCACAGATATCGATGTTCTCCATGCTAAGGAGAGTTTCGAGTGCATGCATCTTGAGGTTTAGACTTCTGGCGTTGAGTAGCATTACTCTTAGTTTCTTATCCCTTGTGATACCAATGGAGGTGGGTTTGTCTTTTGAGCCTTGCCTAAAAAAGGCACTATGGGGGTAGCAAGAGCCTTTGCCAATATCCGAAAGCCCAGGGGTGATAGGTGCAAGCCGTCCCTAGCGAAGCATCGTGGCTTGTCGAGCATGTCATCCCAGGCTGACAGACATTGGATCCCCTTTGAATGACACCAATACTTAAGACAATTGTTGAAATTGATCATCTTGTCTTCATATTGTGGCATCATTCTTGGTGAAGGTAAGATGCTACTCAAGGTCAGGGTCATACTGGTCTGGGCTACATGCTCAGAGACATGAGCTCACCACTTGTATAAGACCTACTGAAAAAACAGTCAACTTCCAGCTAGATATTGCTCAATGCAACACAAACAAATTACTTTAAAGCGTGTATTATTTGATAAAAGTGCAGGTAAAATTCTACTCAACTCCACTCATATAGGTCTCAGTTGGCCAAAGCTCACAGTTTAAACTGAAAACAATTCACTGTACCACTTGTATAAGACAGAAACCGAATAACAATGAGGTAAACTACCCCACTTATCACTGGCTATGCAGGTTTTTTAACAAGCCTTAACTGAAAATACCACTTGTATAAGACCTACTGAAAAAACAGTCAACTTCCAGCTAGATATTGCTCAATGCAACACAAACAAATTACTTTAAATCGTGTATTATTTGATAAAAGTGCAGGTAAAAATCTACTTAACTCCACTCATGTAGGTCTCAGTTGGCCAAAGCTAGGCAAGTTATTGGACTATAATTTTTAGGGTGGCTTGCAGGTTCACTCCCAAGTAAGAGCATTGTTTTGCCTGTTGTTATCCAGTGTGTTGTCTGTTTGGGGTGCACATATAAATAGTTCTTACTCATGGCTAAATCGTCATGCAAATGTGTTAATACTTTTAACCAAAAGTTAGGTACTACATCTGGGCCGGAGGGTTTCCAGTTAGAGGCTTTTTAGAGGAAATTTTAGTTTGTTATTTGCGATAGTGCATGATAGATCCTGTGCATTGCTTTAATTACATCTATTTTTCTTAGTATTTTTGTTGATCTATTCCCTCTTCTATATTCTTCTAATAGTGACACTTCTTGTCTTAATTGCATATTGTTTTCTCTATTTGATACTTCCATGATGGTATTCGATTTCTCCCCTTCCTTTCCCTCACTATCCTGTTTTCTTGTGGTAGAACTTTATCAGTCATTAATTTAGCAGCACAGTAATATATCATGTTTACTTCTGTTATATCACATGAATCTCTATGGACAGTCCTAATTACTGCATTCATTTGTTTTATTAGACTTCTGACTTTTTGGGTTTTATTGACCTTCTGCAGTCTATTTCTCTCACTGATCTTAATATATCTATTCATGGCCATTAAATCAAGCACCTCTTCTCTTAGCCCGTTTTCTTCCAAACTGAGGGCACATCCCTTGTTTTACATTTCCTGCTGGCATTCTACAGAAAGTTCTACAGCCTATGCTGTGGGAGTGAATAGATGAGGGTGCAAGTTTCCTCTTGCATTCTGCCACTTCCAACTTCTAAAGAAAAGAGCTTAACCTCTGCCTCGGCTCTCTTACATACCTGTTTGTACGGTGTAGGCTCAATAACGAGGCATCATTCAGATTTATTCAAGATAGTTTGACAGACAATGGAAACTGAGAAGTATTAAATAAATACTTCATTCATTTTTCAAACTAAGTGATTCTCCAAGTTCCAACAATCTGTAAGATATCTACATGAAGCCAGGACCCTCAGACCCTCTTTAACTATTTACACATGCCCTGATAGGCAGCAAATGCCCTTTCTTTTCCATTCACTGTAATACAATGGTGTCTCACCTGTTATCAAAAAGGGACAGCTCTATACAGTGGAACAGCTACCCCTGGTACTATATATTCATATATATTTTTTGTCACAGTATGGCAGGGATGTTTTGGGATTAATTGCTCATTAATTATTCATTAGTTCACTAGTATATAAGCATTGTGGTTTAAATTGTAATTGTTTTCTGATGAAGTCTTGGATTTATAAGACGAAAGCGTGCTCAAACAAATGAACTATCATTTTATTTAGCACATTAGTGCGACTATCTTCCTACACTATTCTAGTGTTCCACTGGAACTGTTTTTTCTCTTTTTATTTGGTCTTGTGTTATACAGTTCCTGCTGTTGTGGATTTTGATAATACAATGGGGTCTCACCTGTTATCAAAAAGGGACAGCTCTATATAGTGGAACAGCCAAACCCCTTTATACAGCCTCTTTGCAGATGCATACATAGCCCTAAGAGTGAACTACACTGAAGATGCTTTGGTAGGCATGTTCTGAATCATCCTAGATTCCAACACATAAATGGGTTAACAACTCCAACATATTTTGCTTGGCCCAGAATGGCAGGATCTGCATCTCACATTTGAACAAATCATTCAGAGATAAGGCATGGATGTTTAGATTCCATTGAAGTATGCCCAATCCTGTGTGACCTACAGCTGCAAGATTTTGAGGTAATTAGTGTTAATTCTCCCTGATATAACGCCAGCTTGTTGAGACAAAATAAGAGAGGGGATCACCAATTTGATCCAGTCATCCAGGAGCTTGTCTTGCAATTTTATGTCAATATAAATCAGTGATGTGTGCCTGTAGTTGATGAATGATGTAGGGTCATCTAGCTTCAGTTTGGCCCTAATGGTGAAAGCAAGAGAAGAAATATTTATATAGTATTCACTTTAAATGTATGATGCAGGCCTTCCACAACAGGAAAATGACTGGAAAGACATTCAAACATTTCAGTATTGAGCTCTTCAGTGTCTAGCAACCTCCCTCTAGGAGATTTGCTGAATGTTTCTTGTATTTACACTTCTGTAATGACAACAGCCAGCATTCCCTACTGTTGTCTAGACAGGCATATAAACATAGCTTTAGCTGTGAATTCCTTGACTGTTGTCTTCTTCACAAGGGGTTAACCTACTCCAGCTAAGAGCAGCATAGTGCAAAAAGGGCCAAAGGTCTTGCCGATATTCATTTCATCCATTCACACAGCCTCAGTTCCCTCATTCCTGATCTATATATTCCTGTACTGCTTTCTTCCTCATTAAATTGTACCAGCTATTAACTTCTCAGGCATATTTCCCTCCACTCCACTCAAGATTTTATGGCAGCCGTCTGATGGTACAGTTGTTACTTTTCCGACTTCTTAGCATTTGTCTTCTTATGGAGCAGCTTGCCGGTTTGCCATGCTGCAAACATCCAGGTTTCATGCTCATTAATGGCTTTGTCCCTTTTGTCTAGCAAGAGCATACTGACTCCATTACATAAATATCCTAGTTCAAACTGCAAGGATTCCCATCATGTTAATGTAGGAATACCTCTCTTAAGGGTGTAGGATTCACAAGACTCTACAAGCAGCTGGTTCACACACCCCTAATTAAGTATTCTGCAAGCAGTGGTGTATTTTTTAGCATTAAGACCTGTTTGCTCACAAACTGAAACCATAATTAAATTGTAAAATTCTGTTCTAATAGGCAACAGGCAACTGCCCCTCATTCAATCTGATTTTGCTGAACAAGTCAGTGAAGAATTTACAGAGGTTATGTACTGAATCCAAAAAGAGCATGCGTGTGATGGATTAAATGCATATATCTTTTCAGCTGAACATCACCCCACTCGAGTTTCCTCGTAGCACCCATCAGTGAGCAGCTGCTAAAACCTATGGCCACCTTATTCTCCTGGATAAAAGCAATAGTGTCATTCAGCTTCCTCTGACTTTCCTTTATGAATGGTCTTTTTCTAGGCAATTTAATCCTCAAACATTAACAAAACATCCTGCAAACTGCTAACAGATCACCTGTGTCTGGCATACAAGGCATCCTCTGGTCCAGTACTGATGGCTTTACTGTACATCAGCAAGTCAAATGGCATAAGAAATACTCAGTCTAGGGATCTAAGCCTCTTCTGCAACATCAGCAGAATGGTTTGCAGGGACAGCTATATCTCGCAGAGGATACCATTGCCCTCAAGCAGGCTCTCATCCACATAAAACAAAGTTAATTCCTGTCCATATTCAAGCATAACTTGGATCTATGGATTGGAAACTGAAAATTAACCTCAGGACTGCCCCCCTCTACTATTAAGGGACAGAGAAAGCTCCTAAATGCTTTAATCCTTGTTATGGTTCCCTCAAATTCTCTGTGGTTTGATCCCAGTTATTGTCATTAGAGGTAATATATAATTATCAACCACGGAATAGGTACAGCCAAACACACACCAAATGGGATAGGCTAATTCACACATTAAAGGGGAAATTGGATAGGCATAAAATGGCCTGTAAGGGCAGGCAGCCCAGTACTTACCTATCAATTTGTGAAACAACACAAAAGCATTTGCAAGACTAAGTGTAAACATATCTATCTATATTATGACATGATGACACACAAGTATCACAGGAGTGATAAATACATGCCTGTGAAACTATGTGCAAATCACTAGTATCAATCTTATCTCTGCACAATTACAACATGTTTGCTTTGAATTAAATCAGCTATCATGGTGGATCAAAGCACATACAAAAATATAACACGAAAAGCAACCATACAGTAGGAGTTCAATTAACTCACATGCTGGTTAGCGATGTATAATTTAGGTATTCACCTTTGTGCCACTGAGTTGTCAGCTGATGGAGCTGGGATGAACAATGGACTGCTCTATCCCTTTTATGTGAAGAAAAATGGCTGTGGGGTGCCTAGTGGTATGGTCTGTTCTTCTGCATTTTATTCTGGTAAAGAATTGTTCATCTCTTCCTTTTGCAAGTCTAGCCCAGCCAATGGTTCACAGAGATTTGCAGTCAAAATCTCTGTTGTATGCAGTTGCTAAGACACTGATTTTCTCAGCAGTGCTCCCTAATGCTGTGTTCTTCCTTATTGTAGGGGTGTTCATATGGGGTATGGGGAGACCCATGGGAACCGTGACAAAAATTTCCAGGCCTGTTATGGTCTTCAAGCACACAAGGCTGGGAAGAGTCTTTGACTGGCTAGAATATTAACCAGGCTGGCTCTGAATTACAAACTGTGCATTCTTTCTCTTTTCAAGATCGTAGCAACACCACAGAAAACCTGAATCTTTAAAAGGTCACATTTTTTTATACCTCCACAAATGCTCTCCACTGCTTCTGGTAAAGTCCTGATAAAGCTTTCTTTAGTGACTGGCTAGGAGGAAGGGTGACATTTCCTGAGCTGCATGTGGCAGGAGTTACTTACCACTGTAGTTCAGGGCCTGAAACAACTAAATTGTTGTGGGTTCCACTGGTTTCAATGAGCTATGTGTTCTCTCTGCATTGACAGCATAAGGGAAGCTGATGTTCTAGGCTTTAGGAACATATGCCTCTAAAAACTGGTACGGGTTTTTCATCCTCCACCATCTCTCTTTGATCTATCAAACTAAACTTATTCCCAGAGTGCCTACTTTCTTAATCCAGCACCTTTTTTGAGTTTTGCTACAGCCCTCTTTTGATCACATGTAATGGTAGCACGTTGTTGCGTCTGGTTCACCAGAAGGTTGAGCTCTAATTCCAGGAACACAGATTCTGCTACATCAACATTATTGGTGGCTGGCATTTTCCTGACTAATGTTAACTCTTTCTTTACATACCTTAGCTACCAATGCAGTCAGTCTATCAAGTTTTTCCTCAATACTATTACTTGATTGAGCCTCAGTTAGCTCAAGAAATAGCCCACCTATGTTGTCTAGCTCAGTTGTAGCTTCTACAAATTAAGAATGACTTTTGTCTTCATTTCAGCAATACTAGCTAGAGAGCTGTTTCAGGGAATCACAGTGTTAACTTTCTGCTACTACAAAATTTTTACGATTTTATTTAAACATCATCTTCAGGACATGAAATTATAAACACTAGTTTGCCAGAGCTCAGACTGAGATTCTCACTGTACCATATCAACTCCACCTCCCTTCAATTGTACATAGTTGTTCAGGCCTTCTGTAAGTCTCTTATTGGTCAGCAAAACTAAGTCCATGAATCAGTGTGTAACAGGCTGAAAAGGTGGAATACAGGCTTTCTGCTGCTCAGCAGTAAAGCACCAAACGCTACAGACTGAAAATGCTAACTACTAGTCAGAAAAAGGCTTCTGTTTGTTTTTGGGAAGTATGGCCCATGTACAACAGATGAAGCATGTATGTCTAGATGCATGTGCTGGTTTGTTCTGTGTATATGGAAGTGTGTGTGTGTGTGTGTGTGTGTGTGTGTGTGTGTGTGTGGCCATCTCACAATGGATTTGTACTTTCTCTACCTTGTGCCTGCTGACTGTCAGGTTAGTCTCTGGGTCTCATTCAGTTTTAAACCAGATTAAGCAAGTAACTAGGAAACTAAATGAATGAACAATGAGTATTTTGAGAATAAATACACAGCCCCAAACATAGCTTTCAACCTTCCATCTTTAAAATGTGGAAAACTACTGCTGAATGTGCAAAATATGAAACTCACAACAGTTCACTTTGTCTAGGAAGTTCACAAGATGGTTAAATTATTTTTAATTTTTTTTTTCAAGAATTAATATGATTCGATATTATTTTGCTGTGGATATCAAAATTCTTAACACTGAATATGTAAAAGAATCTTCCAATGTGGAATTCTGAGGAACATGGAATAACATTCTTCAAAATGAGGTACACTTGAGAGACAGACATCAAAGTTTACCCAGCTTTACAAATGTGCAGTCTCACATTATAGAGGACAGATTCACCATCTTCTAAAATTTGAAAGAAAACTTGAAAGGCAAGTCATTAGGGAAAGTCACTTACTGTCTTAAAAATGTATTCATTCTTTGGCTTTCTGCACTGCTTGTTAATGATCCACTTACAGGTGTTTAGAGGCATCGCTGAGATTTCATAACTCTTGGAGGGGGTGCCAGAGAACTCGCTGGCAAAACACTAAGCCACTTTCTATACCAAACTATCTTTGTACCTCCTCTGAGCAGACCAGTTTACAAAACACCCAACCACTCTACAAGTGCCTGCTGCTCTTCACATTGTGACTTGACAAAGTGAATTTTCAAAAGGGATTCAAGAGTGCTATTCCACTGTGTCTACATAAGGAATTCACCCAGAATACATACTTCTTACTTAATACCATGACTCAGGATTCCGTAATGGGGCTGCTCACGTTTAATTGTGTCTTTTCAAGTAGTCCATCAACCATTTATGGTTCGCTTGCTAAGTAAGCCAGTGATTGCAAGGTGGGCTTTATATCTAATTCTAATGAGGACTGTTTTGTTATGAATAAATTCTTAAATGAGTTTTCTAATTTAGCAGCTAACACTGAACTTAGTTTTAGTAACAGATACAAGACATTCCCTCGGATACATTAATGCCTACACTAAATGTACACTGTTTTGAGTGAACAGGTAACACAAGCATAAATCATACTTTTCTCCTCCTAATTTTAGCTTTCCAACTGATTTTCTTGCACCCTTAAATATCAAGGGGGATTCATAAAGGCCACCACAAAGTACAGACTACATATACACTTAACGTAATCTTTCTGAGTGACTAAAAAGGCCAAACAATCTGGTAGAGATGTTCTTGAATATAGAGCATATACAGTTACTGTACACTGTGTAGGTGTTAGTGAATCTGGCCCACAGAATTTATTTTCTCTCCACTACAGACATACAGGGGGCAAGGCAATAAATGTATACAAGGCTTTTAAATATGCCATGTTACAAGCTGTATTTAACTTGTGTTTGTTCACTAATCTTTGATCCCACAGGTACAATACTGTTAATTACTTCATTTCACACTGTGGTAAAACTCTAAGGAATACATTTCTAACCTAGGAAATATCCAGGATTTCGAATTAAATCCCACTTGAAATCAGGTTGTCATTAAGTACTGATTTATTTAAAGAAAACTTTGATAGTTGGATGGGAGGACAGAGGACACTTTCAATGAATCAATGTTCCCTGATGACATTTGGGTCTAAACACTGCAACCCTAAACTTATGGAAATTGATGTAATTTTCTTCATGAATATATTTCATATCACTAAGCCACACAACCTGTTTAATACACTTTTTATAATAGACAATGCTTTATCAACCACCACTATTACTTTATTTTTCCCAAACACATACCCCGGGATTCATGAACCTTGCGCCAGGCGCCCGCATAGCGTCGGCGTTATAAAGCCAAATATGGCCACCGAGCGATTCAGGTATGAACCAATCCCACGTGCACTACCGGCGTGCGCCGGACCTGCGCCGCCCCCGGCGTAGGTATGCTAAACACACTGTGTGCGGTATTGCACCATGCAAATGAAGGCAAATAGCGATCCACAAAGTTGGGCAGGCGTAGCGTAAGGGCACGGCAATGTAAACCAAAAAAAAACGGTTTACATTTACCCAAACATGACCAAGGAGTAATGGAAGGCTGTCAATGTCAGGTATCATACAGGTGCAATATGCCAATGGCGAAAGGCACCGAGAATGTCCAAAGAAAACATGCACAAACTGTAAATAATGACATAAATGTTATGTACGCAGAAACCACAGCAGAACCCCGGATATGTGCACAGAAGGTGCAAAACAATGAAATAATATGAGAATGTCCTAAAAGAGCAGTATAATACACATCAGATGCACAGCCACCACACACCATAGTATGTATGGAAAGCCTCAACCCCAGCGCAAGGGTTGTCAAGGAGTGGCGGCAGTGTTCGGCGCCATAACCATGTATTAGCAGTCAATGCCATGCAAATGAGGCACATAATAGTGAATCGCAAAACCGGCGCCGGTGTAAGGATGGAGCAAACGGCGCAGCGGTAGTATACCGAGGAGTGGCCTACACGGAATACATGTCAATCGCAGAGGGGTGTGCCACTGTAGGAGGAAGCACATTGGAGGCCAGCAAACATGGGCTGTACAATGCACATCACAGCAGTAGGACCGGCATGTGAGGAAATAGATGCGCTGAGAGTACATAATGCGCACACAGATGCATGTGCACGAGGATGACTACGTTCCCCAACCCAGTCATGTGACAGCCTCCCCGTCAACAACCACGGATATAGGAAGGTAATGCGGAGAATATGAGGAAATGGGGAAGCAGTGTAATTGGAGCCGTAATGAGCAATCAACACCAATCAATCCAGGAAGGGCAGACGGCAGCTGACAACTCTGCATGCAGACTCCCGCAAAACGGGAAAGGGGAGGCATAGGAATGCAAAGATAGTAGGGGATGTAGTAGAAATGCAAAGAGCAAAGAACCGAAATAGCACAGCCAAGTACAGAGGTAGCATAACGGCGGTGGCAGACAAAATGCATCATATGCCATGTGCCTGCAGGATGCACTGCAGGCAATAGTAGGTGCAACGTGCAGAAACAGTAATGTAAGATGCAAAGCTAAGCCAATGCAGGCAACTGTAATGTAACACTAAAGGCAATACCGTTGCAGTTGCAACGGTAAAACACCGAAGATAATCCACAGATACGGCTGCACAGACACACCCAATGACATCACCGGGTATACAGCACAACAGTATAAAGTGTGAATGCACACAACACACAGCGCCGTTTCCCAAACGCCGCACCGTAGGGTGTAAACACACGTGGAACTTTTAATATGTATATGTTGGGTGCCGCCGTGGCCGTGATGCATATGTATGTGTCAGAGACAGACGGAGTTGCGGAGGAGGGTGCCGACAACTACCGTAGGCCTCATAGGAGAAGGAGAGTGTTCAGACCAAGGGTGACCTACCAGGGGCTGCAAGACCTGGAGATAGTAGAGCGCTACAGGGTGGACAGGGACACGTTACAGCAAATAGTGGAGCTGTGCCGGCCACGCCTGAGAACAAGAGACAACAGAGGGGAGCCCATCCCAGTGGACACAAAGGTATGTGTGAGCTTGCGAATACTGGCTACAGGTACCTTTCAAAGGCCAACCGGGGATATAATGGGTATCTCACAGGCATCAGCATCCAGGGTACTACACCAGTTCCTGGATGCCATGTTACGACATGCCCATGAGTATATAAACTTCCCCAGATCTCAGGAGGAGTTGGCTAGCAATATGCGCCACTTCCACCGTGTGGCACAATACCTGGAGGTACTGGGTGCGATAGACTGTACGCACATAGAAATCAAGTCACCGCCCAGGGAGCAGGGTAGACGCCACATAAGCCGCAAGGGATACCCCTCCATCAATTGCCAGGTCGTGTGCAATGCGCAGGGCATTATCATGGATGTGTGTGCTGGCAGCCCTGGAAGCTACCACGACTCCCATATCTGGCATGCCTCACAGCTGTATCAGGTATTCGCCAGGGGGGACATCACACAAGGTCACCTTGTGGGGGATGCTGGCTATGCACTGGAGCCGTGGATGATGACACCCATCAGAAATGCACACACACACATGCAAGAACGCCATAATGAGGCACACGCACAAACCAGAATAATCATAGACCGTGTGTTTGGGATGTTGAAATCACGGATCCGGTGCTTGGATACATCCGGTGGAGCCTTGCAGTACTCTCCAGGCACATGTGCCCACATATTCATAGTATGTTGTATGCTACACAATATGATTCTCGGAAACAGCTGCTGCAGGGACATAATGGTGTAGGGCCACCAAGCCCGCCACAACTGCCAAGGCAAGCACAGGCACAGGGCGTTCAGCCATGAACACACTGTGCCAGCCCCAGTAGGTAGACGGAGGCGTACCCAATATGCCTACGCCCTGGCAAAGAGGGAACGATAGCACATACTTTGACAGCGTAGGCCCCATGGACTGACACCTCCTTACCTGCACACACAGTGAAATGGACGCCACACAAACATGTCCGCCCGTAATGTGTACCGTATGCGGACCTATGTGTGACTCCAACAAAGGCACCACCCAAACACTGCACACCCAATAGCCAGCACAGCATGGAACGCCAACACCTCAACCGCACGCCGTTCTACAGCAGGCGTGGCCGTATGCTGCCACTTTCGCCGCAAGTCGACTACATATGTACTTATGTGCATACACAGATACGGAAATAGATATCATTACACACGTAGAAATATATGTACACATACACAGATATAAAGTACAACAGGTTAATATGGAACCCAGGGATGCAAGTTTACAGATAAGTAAGACGCGAAATCTCCACATAGTAAACATAGTGAACGACAACCCGATCATCCGGGAGGGTGGGCAGAGCAGGGAACGCCAGCCATGGAAATGTCAACCTGCATCAATACATATCTGCGGGTCGGGATGATCGCCAGGCCACGGTACAGTAACGGGATATGTGCGTGTCATATCCATAGGATATGAGTGCGGAGGTACACACCGCCGCCGGCGATGTGGCCAACGTAGGTACTGTGTGCAACCGTCGGTGCGAAAGCGGCAATCATACCTGTCAAGTGTACGTCATTATGAGGAACGTACCTCATTTGGGGTCTAAAACAGTTCATGTTCCTCGAAGTTCCTCAAAGTTCCACATTGAAATAGTCTGTCACACATTCATTGTTAGGAATGTATTTAAATGAAATCCTGGTAAATAGAAATTAATCATAGTAATTCATTAAAGGTTCTTCTTTGTAAGTAAATCAGCATATTTTAACCATCCTATGACCTTCTTAGCTGAAGTTGTTAGTAAGCCATTAGTATGTGTTCCACATTTTGCCCATTTGTTCCACATTATGAATGTGTGTGTTCCTCGTTTTGGAAATGGAAGGTTGAGAGCTATGGCGGCAATATGTGTATGTGTGAGGTGAGGTTGTCGTGTGTTCCGCTGTGTGTGTGTAATGTGTGTGCCACTGTAAAATGTGTATGTAGGTGACATGTCACAGGCGGAGTGTAATAACATGCGTAGGCATACAGTACAGGAACCATAGCCGTATGTACAGCAGTACCCACAAAGTAGTACTGACATCTCCTCAGTGGCTAGGCGTGGCGTAAAACGATGCAAAGCGGAAATGTCCCAGAATGTACCACAGGACCATAGCCAACAGGAGATGCAAAGGACGCATGTACAAACCATGACCGTATGTATGGCGGCCATATGGTAGACTCAACACGATACGTCGGCAACGTTACACAGCATCAGGCATGTACAGCGAAAATACGCATGTGCTATCCCAGCACCGATCGTGGCCACCTACGGTCCCATAAATACCGCTGTGTGTTCTACGACCGTTAAGTAAGCAAGCGCCACACGAATAGGAGGCAACCGGTAGCATACAGGCCGTCCCAAGTACAGGACCACAATCACCGTAACTATCAGTGACAAAATGCCAATGGATAGTAGGCACGGACGAACATCCGCAGATATATAACCGATGTGAAGGAGGAATACGTGCAGGAAGCAAACATGCAGGCGATACCGACACCACACGACATCAACAAAACAAACATTCCCAGAACAACAGACAGGTAACCTGCAGCTCCCCAAGCAGGGATGGAGCACACACACAAGCATATCTTGTATGTATAAATGCAAGACCCACACCCCGTACCCATCTCCCACATCCGCAGATATACCCCATCGCACATATCAAAGGGATAACAGCCAAAACCGTAGCAAAAACATACAGGCAGTCAATGACAGCGGCATACCCGCAACAAGCCGCGTGGGAAACACTAGCAGCAGCTGATGCATCCTTGCATCCGTTGTGTACAGGAATATAACAGCTATGTTACACATCTGAATGCACAACGCCATCGACAGACGTTGCCAGGACACGGAGACCCACATGTCGAACAGAATACCATACCCAACACACACAATCCACGGCTAACACCACCGCAAAATGTACCTGACACCACACATAGCGGATGCAGTCACACAAACATGATACAATACATACCATCCCCACGAAGGTATTGCAAATAACCAACGCCCACACGTTGAATGAACCATGGCCTAGTTCCGACGTGTAACGTACGAATGGAGGAGGATCACCGGTGATATGCGCATAAGTACACACCGAGGAACAGCTATTGGCGTGATGAACCCACATGCCTCAGGTAACGACGAATATAAGGAAGACTCCCTGGATATTCAAACCGTATGTTCATACCGAACAAATAGTGAAGACAAAACAAGGAGTATCAAGCAAGTAGTGATGAATACAGAACCAAAGGCCAGAAAGGTATGTCGAACCCACGAGATGTACTGGTGTGTAATGCATGATACGTATGACGAATCTGCACTGTATGTGAATGGTGTGTGTAAGTGAAGATACCTGTCCATCAGGCAGAGAGTGGTGAAAGGTGGTTATGTAATGCTAAGCCGCGGAGCATACCAACGACTGTGGACAACGTGTGCACAGCAGTGGGACAACATGTACACACCCGGGATAACACCAGGTTAGGCTTGCCACCTTTTCAAATGGCCAAAGTGGGACATTTTCGGGACACACATCAGATGTTACAGGTGGACACATACCCATGGTCAGTACAAAGGGTAGAACTTTACTGTTTTGCCTAAATAAAAGCGTATTCTTGTAGCAGTTTAGTTGCTTATTGTGTTTCTTGTAACATTTAGGAATTTTACATACATAAATAACTATGTTATGCAACTATTACATAAAAAATGGGACATAATTATGTCCTACAATCTCAGGACATTTGCCATTTGTAATATGTTTTGTCAGGACACAACTGCCCAAAGAGGGACTGTCCCTTGCAAAGTGGGACAGGTGGTAACCCTACCCCAGGTCCACCATAGGGATTTCAAACACAGAACAATGCCACCACCCACGCTGATGCTGGCAGTGGATATCCAACAATGAAGTGCCACAGCAGGGGATAGGACATGTATGTATAGTGTCACAGCACACATGTGTATGGGCATATACCGTCGATGTCATACGGAATGTGCGGCGTGCACGTATGCCTCGCAGTAGGGGTGACTATGTCAATTATGTGTAATGCAAAGCTGTCATGATGGATATGTTCAGAAATCATATACAGTATCACAGGCATAGCATGCATGATGGAGGGATGGCCTAATGTTATGCACATAAACAGGATATGTATGGCCTGCACATATGGGACAGAGTAGTAGCAGAATAGGTACCCGAAATGGAGGGAACAGCAAGTAACCGTGTCCAAACGTTCTGTAGCAGGTGCAATGTGTGCAACAATGATGTTCGGCAGGGCCGTGTGTAAACACATGTGCAATGTACACAGTAGTGTCACCCCTCCCCCATGGTAGTGTCCACTGAACAGCAGAGGTGGATGTCAACTGTATGTCTATACTGTACTGCCACTGTGGTGGTACCATGGGTCTGTGTCACCCTACCAGCAAGGGAGCTATCACATGACCAGTGACACAGTGTGTCCCTGTGGGATGTGCACAGGACCTATGTCCCACAGCACGGTGTGTGTCCAGTCTGCGGAGGTCACACAGATGCCCAGGCTGGGCAATGTGGCATGTGTGCACACATGCAGGAGTGCTCCATTCACCCTGCCCACTGCAGACGCCATGTAGGAGTACTACATGCATCAGTAATGCGGAGAACATGGCCCATGGCAGAGTAGATAACACCCCTGTGTTAGTGGTATGCAGGTGAGTACAGATGTGTTTCACAACTGTCATTTGCATATGTAAACTGTCTGAGCCGGGTAGACATCACGGCATGACTATACTGTGACATGTAAAGGTGTATCCATTGTGTAAGGTACACCACACATGTGCTATGGTAACATTGCCCGCGTGTACATGTGTGTATGGCACAGGTACAAGGGCACCCAATGTATCAGCTAGACATACAGTCCAGAAATGTGTGGCCCTGCACATGTGTACCCACGCCATCGTGGAATATGGCAACCACAGCACCATGTGGGGCATGTGTGTGTACAGCAACCATGTACAATGTGATATGCATGTATAGGGACAGTATCCATGTGATGCACAGTGCATGACTGTCACTATGCAAAGGTGATGTGTATGCACTATGTGTGATGTAACTGATGCAATGACATCCACATGATATATCTGCCACACTGACACCTGTATGGTTGCTAGCAGTATGAGTAGGTTGAGCTAGAATGCTGCCAGGTATGTACATGTGGTATATGTAGGCATGGACAGTACTGTGTGACAGCATGTAGTGTTTGTAAGCAAATAGTGAGCATGAGGGGCCACATGACTGAGGACTGTGCAATGTCACATGTACCTGACATGTTGTAGTTAGCATGATATGCCTGCACCACTGTGTGACCTGTACAGGAGTCACATGGTGTAACATCCTGAGACATAGGGTATGATGTGATGCTGGATGCGGACACTGGCAATACCATAATGTGGAATGGCGCTGAAGGGCAAAGAGCGGATAATGTGTGATTTGTTACCCTCTGTACCACACCAACCACCCATGCAATGGTATGACAGGTGGCCAGCATGTGGATGTGGTGTGCTGTGGCGCACAGAAGCCCAACAAGGGTGCCAGTAAAGGCATGGAGGTCGTCAATGAGTGTGTGAAGCATGTATGTGAGGATGTGGCCCAGTGCCATACTGAATGGCCCAGTCATGGGTGTACAAATGCAGCCCCATATGTGCAATGCAGTACCACCCATGTGTAGTGTGTTAGATGTGGTAGTGTGGTGGTCAGGGTACACAACGTCCATGAACGGGCTAGCAGTCAATGCAGTGTGCTGCTGCAGAGACATAACACAGCCAGGGTGGCGGGATACAACAACTACGGAGATCGGAGGTGACATTGGGACCGTGTCCCAGGACATAACGTGTGCATGGCAGTACCATGTATGTGTCCACAGGGTTAATACAATGTCCAGCCATGGAGTGGAACCCTGTCGTGAGTGAGAGTGTGTATTGTTGGTAGGTACCCCATTGGCAGGCACGATGCCAGCAACATCTGTGTTGGCAATGCCTGCATGAGTGTTGTATGCTGCATTGAATGTGGATGTAGCCAAACAGCAGAGACATACCACCACACTGTGTGAGGGCCCACACTGCAATGTATGCCAGTCATGTGTAGGTAGCTAGCTGTGGAGTATGTGATGCACCATGAGGACCCACCATGACTGTCAAGTGACGCACCACACATGTGAACATAACTACTGTGCAACAGCCTGCACATGTGCCCATACAGCACATGTGCATGGAACAGGAATACCACTGTGGTGTCTGTGAAAAGGCCAGTACCACCATGTCTCTGTGTGGAATAGCATGGTCCCTACCAGTGCGTAAATGTAGCGGAAGTGCACTGTGATATGTGTTGGCATAGTCACGTATACTGTCCATCGTACGGAGTGCCATGCCATCAACTACCTCTGTCAGTGGATGTCGGTAGTACCGGCTGTAGAGCGTATGTACCATGCATGTTGCGATGGTCGTGTGTCTAGGGCGTGGCTAGCAGGGCTGAAAGCATGGATGTTCAGCAAACAGAGTGGGGATGTCTGTAGGTATAGCACACAGACACATGGAGGTATGGTGCATGCCGAGGGTAGTGTAGGTATGGTATGTGTCATGTAATGTGTCACCCAGCTATGCGTACTGCATGGCCAAGCATGTGTGGGTACATGGGAGTCCATACTAGGGAAGTGCGTGTTGCTGTCAGTACATGGCAGTAGCAACTGTCCCAGGTGCAATGTACAGTATGACAACACGGCCAGCATGTAACCTGTGGTGTACAGTGTATTCACCGTCGCATGTCACAATGTGTGTAGCGGTCCTGAACATTGGGTATCTGAACATGGATTACCTATGATGCAATGTGTCTCGGGAATATACAGTATGTGTGTAAATCACTGTGTGGTGTGGGAACCACCCACCCGTGTTTGTTGCAGTCCAGGTATGTGCCTGGGAGGTATGATATGTGTACAATTTGGACTGGCAGGTGTGCTGTGTAGGGCATGGAGGCAGGTCCCAGGCACTGCAGATAAATGACATGCGTGCCGTACTGTGTGTGCAGTGCTTGTGTACAGCACGGTGGAGGGTGTAAGCATTGTCACACATCACTGCATGCTGTGCCTGCCTGTGACAGCCCTGCCGGAGACAGACATGTGACACTGCTGCACAGGCAGCATAGCATGTGAAGATGTACATGTGGGCTGCACACCTTAGGCAGATGTCCGCAGGTCATGTGTGCCACGGTAGTGTGGTTGAACACGACTGTCAGACTGGACAAACACCACATGCCTGCATAAGTACAGTATGACCATAGTCAACAGTCCCAGTGACACAGTAGGCCAATGTACAGTATCCCTGTGTGCAGACCACTGGCTACTGGACACCTGGCTAGACACACACCCGGAGGGTTAATTCACCATTGAGCCATCACATGTCCCAGTCCATGTGGCCCGTACAATGTCATCACAGGGTGGTCACAATAGCAGGTGGCAAGGCAGACACGGTGTACCAGGTGATGTGTCATGCGTGCATATGTTGAGTAGCACAGCCGTTCACATGTCCGCAACATACTGGTGCACGATGTATACTGATACATGATGTGTGGGACTGCACTGTCACCCACTACAGGGCCATCTGACACAGGTGTGTTGTGACAGGTGTAACCCATGTATGCACAGGATACACACTGCTGTTGTAGGCAGCCATGCTGGTGGCTACCACTGGTACATGCAGTGGTCATACAGCCATACTGCACACAGTGTTCATGCAGGAATGTCCATTGTTGTGGACAATGTGCTGCTATGTGAAGGTAGGTGTGTGTTGTGAATGTTACACATCCAGATGACACCATCTGGCGCAGTCATGGTTGTCAACACCATAACACACATCCACAGCAGTCAGAACCCAGTCCTGACAATGTGTGTCAGTCACCCTCGTACTGTGTGACATATGTGCACATGGCGGAACAGATGGCTACATGATGGCTGGAATGTGCTGTGGAAATGTACAATGCTGGTAGCCCAATGAAGTACCTGGAATCACACACAGTACGCTATGGCAGCCATGTAAACCATGCACTACAATGACCGCCCAACAGACACAAACAATGCATTGACATGTGGAACATGTGCACATGACAACCCCCAATGAGGTATGTTGCACATATTGATGTACAATTGTCATCTATGGCCATAGCATGGATGCAGACACATACCCACAGGTAGTACCACGTGATGTAGGTAGGGGGGCAATGCTCGTGTACATGTGATAGTAGCTGTACAGCCACATGTCCTGCATAGCTGTCATGTAGGGGTAGCTGTGGCATGTGACTGCTGGACATGCCCGTACAATTGACCATGTCCCACAGGAGATGTGTTATGTGTGTACCACATGTGATGTGCCGACAACAAGCTGTGACGTGTACCGCTGCCGGTGTACCTGTGTGACATTGTCTGTGATGGGTGCAAAGGCATATTGTATCGTATTGCATGCCCACAAGCCCCACATAGGTGCATAGCCTGAACATACAATACAAGGAGGGTGTGGGATGATAGCAACCACAGGAGGAGATGGGTACGGACGGCAGCCCACAACCACATGTGCGTGTACGTTGTTCACGTCCATGACACATGTGCATCTCAGAGGCAAGCGTTACAGCTGTACAGGGTTGCATGCATATATGTTCAGCAACATCCCTGTGTGTCCCACCACTGGCCCGTGGACCGATGGACACCAACCAAATGTGCAGATATGAGATGTGCACAGCACATCACAGATGCCTACTGTAGAACAGGCTTACCGTGTAGACATGTGCACAGTAGGTCTGCGCCAGCTGCAGTCAAACACGTTATGTGCTGAACCACAGCAATAGTCCAGGCCATGCCACAGATGGACGTGCATGCATCTGTGTATGTATGGCTGTGAATGTCTCCGGCATAGCAATATAGCTGTGTCACCATTGCGAACAACAATATGAATGGGCTGTATGTGTGAGGGGTGCGTCATACGTGTATGGTCAGATCGACGATACCATCAGTGACCCTATGTGAACATCCCTGTCCCCATACATGGATACCTATGCTGTGCCCAACACCACATTCACAGAGGGAGGGATGGCGGTGTGTAGTGCAGCAGCAGACATGGGGGTGGCAGCAGGCACTGGATGTACACATATGTGGTACCCACATCAGTGCAGGCAACCATCCATGTGCATGGGATAGCGGTGTGTGTCCACATACAGCACTGTGTTGATCAATATCCCAGCACATAGCACCTGCCAGGGTTACAGTGTATGCATGGATGTGTGATCCCTGCATGCACCAGACACACCCTCAGCAAGCAGTGTGCAGCATACCTCGCTTGAGGCCAGTGTTCACACCATGGTGATAGACATGTTGAATGTCCATATACACATAGCAATGACATACGGAATGGACAGCCACCCTGCCAATATCGTCAACCCCCAGGTGGATCACAGCCCAGTGCCATGTATGTGGCATACCCTGCCATACCATGCAGCCCTGCCCAGCAAGGCTGCATGAGCTATCACAGTCCTACATGGTGCAATGGACAAACGGCACTCTCACTATCAACCATACACAGCAGTAATGTGGCGGTGATGCACCCTGTGGTGTTACAGGTGCTGTGTGTTGCTCTGGACAATGTGTGTGTGTACATGCTATGCATGGCCTTTCCTGCTAATGTGTCATGGTTACACATTGCCCTATGTCTATCACATGTGCAACACAGGTGAGCTGTGGCAAGTTGTCCAACACCCGTACAGTGCTGTGTGGATGTACATGGCACAACATATGCATGTGCAGGTGTCCATGTGTATGTGTACAGTGCCACTGCTGATGTTCACAATGGGTACAGACGTGATGTTTACTGACATATACACAGCGTCCAGGTGAACAGTAGCACCGACGTCACATGGGGACCTATGCCAAGTAATATGGACACAGGTGCAGCCAGGTACACATGTCCACAGCAGGCTAACATCTACATGGTGCGTGTACAGTGTGATGGGGTGGCACACAGATATGATGTGACACCCACTGCTCAATGGAGTGAAGCCAACACATCGGCTGTGTCACTGCCACGATGCCTTTCACAGATTACTGTGCAGATGTCATACATGTCATAGCAATGTATTTCCAACAGTATGCCAGCACAGCAGTGTAAATGTGACCTGCCACCATCATTATGTCTTACAGATAATGCCACATTCCCGGCTTCCCGCTTTCAGCTGTCAGGAGGATGAGGTGATCATCCCATACCTCCATACAAATCATGACGTGTTATTCAGTCATGTGCCACAGCAGGCACAGGAACGACAGGAGATGTGGGAGGAGATGTGCAGGAGGGTGAACAGCCTGGGCGGATACAACCGCAATTATCAGCAGATCCGCAGGCACTGCACAGACCTGATCCGGCATGCAAGACAGCGTGCCGCTGCAATCGCCAGACAACAATGTGGGACAGGTGGCGGTCCACCAAAACAGCCCCCACTCACAGCCACAGAGAAGCTCCTGGCCAGTCTGGGGACACCCACGGAACAACACACAGAAACTCATGCGTCCATCGTGGAGGTGGGTGTCGTGCAAACTATGAGGTCGGAGCAGCCTGGTAAGTCAGTGTTGCATGTTTGTATGATAAGCGACGTGGGAGTGGGTGTCATAGTACAACACATAATATAGCAACACATGCCAGATATATGTCCACACAAGATGCATACTACAGTATGCTATGTTGTGTTACCAGACATGTGCATAGCAGATGCGAACTCACAGATGCATGATGTGACATGCACAGTGCTGACTGTGGCGATAGTAATGGATAATGTGTATACCTTTGTGTCATTCCTTTACAGATACGTCTGGCGTGTTGCAAAGACAAGGGTCTGTTGCAGGTAAGTCTGTTGCTAGTCAAAGGCATGATACAGTGTATTGATATTCCCCATGTGTCCAGGTATGACATGCACACCTGTGTGTGCCCCAGTCACGGTATACAGGCTGCACCACCCGACACACACAGCACCCATGTACAGTAGATACAACCGTTAGCGTAGAGTGGTATGACACCACACAACCTATTGGTGTGTTATGTGCAGTCAGCTATGCATACAATGTTGTCGGTGTTCCACAATGGCTGCATGTGTAGTAGCATGTGTAGTATGCATTGGTATGCCTCTGCAGTATGCACATAGTACCACATAGTGAGCTGTGATCTGGCCAGAGCACAGGTGTTACCAATGTGACCTATGCCCCTGCATTGGGTGCACATGTTGTGACATGGCACATACCATGTCCCATGCACGTGGATGTCTGTCTGCAACATTTTCACACCATGACATGACCTATGCACGACATGGCAGACATCCACACTGTCTGCATATTCGTAGGGAATGTGACACCTTACACTAGTATGTTTGTATGTGACATGGGCCACCACAGGGCCGTGTGCACGATGTCCACCACACACAATTGTCAATGACCCAGACAGACAAGGCCATGGCCGATACATATAGGCATGTTGTCACACAGTACATCCACAGTGGGTATTCACTGTTGCACCCTGTACACACATAGTGGCCTCATCACTGTAGTGGACCCCCTGGACATGCGATGTGATACACCAGTGACATGGAATGCCTGTCCACAGCTACTACAGGTGCCACCATTGTCCACCATATATGTGCTGCTGAGCTGATTGTCAGACATGGCAATGTAATGCGTCCAGGTCACGCATCGCACAGAAACATACCTGTGTCCTGCTACTGTGCAGTGGCACAGTGCCTGCACTCCACACTGTACAGCTATGTATACAGCTCACACCAACCGCACCTGCACAGACATCCCTGTTACCCGTACATTGTATTTGTAGACTGTACACATAACACTGCACTGTGACAGCTGTTGTGATGTGGTGCATGTGGTGGGACACCATTGTCACATGTCCACATGATACCGCACATGTTTGCAGTGTACATGACATAGTGTCGGCAGCCATGTGTAGTGTCAACTCGCCCGTGGCCACACGGTGTATCACGGTGATGCATGCAAACTACCATGAATGTGTGTACTGCATGCCTAATAAAAGACACCTGCCTGTTGTAGTGTACCCACCAGGGCATTGTGCATACTGCCACTATGAATGTCTGGTCTGCATTCACTGGTCTGTGCTTTGGGAATGCTGCATGCCACCTGCACTATCACATGCATGATGTGTGTGTGTGTGTGTGTGTGTGTGTGTGTGTGTGTGTGTGTATGTCTGTATTGTAACGGATGGTATGTCCTTGTATTGACAGGTGCTGTAGGTGAGTTCCCTTCCTGCGGGCCATCTGAGGCTAGTGTCCACACAGATACTAGTGGTGATGACCATGTGCATGAGGCACAGGCAGGGTCGTCACAGGCAGACACTGTGCCATTGGAGAACATCACACTTACGTCCCATTCATCCCTGCACACGGTTCAGATGCCGACACATACCCCAACACCATTGCCCATAGATGACGGTCAGTCAGCGTCTGTTGGCACCGAGCAGGAATGTGCGGTGGTTGCAGAAGGTGTGGCTACACGATGTTGCCAGTGCAATGACTGGTGCAGTGCCACACAGGCATGTGGCAGGTGCTGCTCGTAGGCGGAGCACCGCTAGACATACACCTGCCGTACAGGGTGCAGCAGCTGGTATAACCAGACGCATGTTCCAGACTGTAATGGCGGCACAGGCACGTGCCGAACGGCAGAACCTGGAAGGGCAGAAGCTGCAGAGGTCTGCAATCCGTTCCTTGAATGACAACATCCAGTCATTGGCGAATGCCCAACAGCATCTTGCCGATGTTCTGGATAGGAGATTGGGTGAGATGGCTGGGATCCTCGACCGAGGCATGGCCATCCGTGAGCGTGAGTTGTCTGTGCTGGAACACATGGTAGGGGTGAGGCATAGGGCACGTGGGTGTGGGCCAGTAACACCAACAGGTGCAGGTCAGCGTGTGCGTGCCACCTCCCATGCCCACCCACACAGTGCTGGTAGCAGCAGCAGTGCAGCTGCTACTACACCAACCACACCAGGACGTGGACGTGGCCCTGGACGGCCCCGGCGTGGGCACGTTACCAGCGGACATGTGACATCGGAGAGTGGACAGTCTGTACCTCCGCCCAGTAGTGCCCGTGCGACCCAGGCAGGCGCGGGTCACGTCGCCGCAGGCGGACACAGTGAGCCGTAACACCTGCACTGTACAGTCTGGGGCTGTCAAGCATACCCCGTGTAGGCATCACAGATGACTGAACCATGTACACACATACCCACACACAGCAAATACAACTGTAGGGCTCCACCACATCCACATGCAATCTACACAGTCATGCCCAGTCAATGCACAGGCCCTTACACACACACATGATGTCATCCATTGGTACAGCCCATGCCTGTGGCACACATATCACCCTGTGCATATGATGAAGTCTCTGCCGCAGAACTGTGAGCTACACCATCGGTGCACGGTTATGCAAACATATTCTGATGCACAGGGTGGACAAGATAGTGAGAGGTGTATGTGATACCTGTGTCCGCATAGTACGTGATGTGTATGTTGTGGTGTGTGTGTATGGCTAGTGACAGGTGTGTATGTGATGTGGGCTGTGCACTGACATCATGCAGCAGACATACCATGTAGGGCAGGTGCAGCATTCATTGATCTGTGTACACAGTATGCGTGGTGGTTACATGTGTAGCACCATGTTGGTTCAGTTAACCTGTATGACAATGATGGTGTGCTTGCATGTGCCTACTGGGAGCACTGTTATTAGTTCCCCACGTGTAGTCATGGGGTACCCACAGGCATGTCTGGCAACATCAGCATAGTACAGGTACCCGCAACTGGCATGGACCCCTACATAGGTACATAGGTGCACATGTACATACCAGGCTATGTGCCCTACGACATGTGGAGACCTCGCATGACTGTGTGTGGCTGCTAACACCCCTTAGGATGGGGATGCCACATGCATCAGTCCCCAGTCCCTCGTCCAGCACTGACACATGGATGATGCCTGGCGCATAACTATGTTCACACATCCACACATCATGATTACTCCTGGACGAAGGCAGTCAGGGCCTTTCCTTAACATGGGCTGGCACTCCTCTCCGTGTCGTAGGTGGTCTCTGGCCGTTGACCCTGTTCCCCCAGCATGTCCCACTCATCTTTGTGGTGAGGTGTCTGACAGTCGCTTCTGTGCCCGTGTTTGCCTGGAGCCTAGGAGGTGGAATATGCCCATGTCACCCAGGTCGGACATGGCCGTGTATGCCAGGCACAGATCACCACAGAGCAGATGTGCTGGGAAGGTATACAGCTGGAGTCCCCTTGGTCGTGCAGCTTGTGACACATGTCCTAGCACCGTCATCCCTGCATTGTGGAACATTTGTGGTCCTTCTGAGTGCTGCAGGTGTCAGCTTAGGTACAGGCCAGATGTGCCATCGTCGCAGTCATTGCTCTGGTGTGTGATGTGTACAGGGGTACAATGAACACCCCTGATGTGGATGCGATTCCTTCCAGACTAGGTGGCCACAGTGGAATGCCTTCACACACACACTGCCATTGTGTGTGTTGACAGAGGTTACCGACAGGTGTGGTACCCATTTCCATGAACATGTCCACCATTTTGAATGGCCTACCACCTACATGTTACATTGGGCCGAACATGTCCTTCACACTGGGTAGGTCTGCACCTTCTCTGGCATGTAGCAGCAGGCCATGGCTCTGGCACCAGTTATCCATGTCTATTACGCCCTAGGTGGATGTCCGTGTCACATGGGGTGTTGGGTATGGTGACTGGTGTGTAGCCATCTGCATACCTTGTCTGCCACAATCCCCCTATGATTGCATGCACATTTGAAGGTCGAATGCCATATGGCAGAGGGCCCAGGACTGAGCCCTGTGGGCCTCCACTGGAGACCAGATATGAGTGTGACACAGCACCAGGAACACCAACCCTGTGTGGTGTGACCTCCAACCTTTCTGAGAACCATCGGGTGACATATGTCCCCACATGTACGCTGACAAGCCTTTCCATGAGTCCCATGTGGAGTGTACTCTGAACGCTCCCACCAGGTCATGGTACTGTGTGCAAACCCGCGTATCCCCATCAATGGCCTTGGTGACCACTCCAGACTGGATGAGCAGCTTCGGGAGGCAGGATCCACCCTTGACTATGTTGTTGTGGGTATGTTCCGGTATTGGCTTTACACTGCTGTCTGTATCCATGGGCACCTGTATGGACCTCCACACAGCTTTGCAGACAAGGCTTGTCAAGCTGATAGGGTGTGGCTGTCTACAGTCCAGAAGAGCACTACCCTGGCATAGTGGGACCACAGATGCCATATGCCATCCATCGGGAACATAGCCCATAGTAAGGCTAACATGACACAGTGGCCTCATGTGTGGGTCGAGGGCTTCAATGAGGATGGGTAGCACACAGCCAGGGACACCATCGGTGCCCATTGGTGCTGTGTCAACCGCCATAGACTTATGAGATCACTCCAGGCCATATGAGATGTTTTGGAGGCTACACTCTGGTGGGATGGATATGTCCCCTCTTGGGGGGGGGGTGGATGTATGCATGGAACATGTCCGCTGGTTTGTAGACAATGTCTGTGGGTGCAGTGACCGTTGTACCATTCTGGACCATTTCCGGCCAAGTCTGTGTGCCCCCAACCATGTCCTTACCACAGTTAGGGAAGGCCCTATGGTTGTCTCATGTGCCCTCTGCAGTACCACTCCCACAAGCGGCTGTGGATGATTGTATGTGTGGCCGTATGGTGACGCCGGTATGAATGGGAGATGGTTTCCCTGGTAGTGACATTGCTCTGTCATGTATTAGCTCCAACTGTTGATGTACATCTTGTCAGTGGCTGGGGTCCACCACACCATGTGCCTACCTGTGGTGGACAAGGTCCTGATGTTATCATGTTTGCCTGTTGCAGACATGCATGGGGGTGCTCAGAGAAGGCATTCGTAAGGCGGTTGGCAGTCTGGCCTGTGTTCAACACTGGCATGGAGGACTTGTAGGGTACCACACCGGTCGTATGATGTGTGTGGTTTGTTGTGGAGAGGTCATCACTTAGGTCCCACATGCCGGTGTTGGGTGCAGGATGTGGATGACCAGTGGATCCACTATATGGTCTGGCATCACCATTGAGGGCTGTACATCCCGTGTGGGGCATATCCTCACCATGTGTGATGGGCAGAACTGTCAGACATCCCCCCCTAGTGTGTATGGTGCATGGCTGTTTAACAGTGGCCAGGTGTGAGAACACCTGGGACCGGTGGCGTAGTGTGTTGTGCCATGGGTAATGTTCCCAGTCTATGTATGAGTGGTTCATGTCACCCAATACGGTGCTGTTGTGAGAGCATGCACACTCACCAGTGTCCTCAGGACGTCTGTGCAGGTATCCTGTGTTTGGGAGGGTTGTCTGTAGCATGCAACAAACTGTAGGCCAGTCCTACAACTGGTTAATTGCACCTAGATATTCCCCGCTGCAAGGGCCATGTCTGTGGCATGGCCGGTTGCTGTTGTGTGGCTGGACACACACGACGGTCCACATTCCGCCACCCATGCCGTCGCACCATGTGTATGCATGTCTGCTCTGTGCCGAGTCTAAGTGTCTGAGCATGCCCAGTAGGCAGCTGTGTAGATAGACACACAGCACAGTGCACACTGCGCCCGACTGCAGTTATACCCCGGGTGCATGCCTGTATCCCCTTCGCAACGGCCACGTCTGTGGCATGGCCAGGTTGCTGTTGTGTGACTGGACACACACGACGGTCCACATTCCGCCACCCATGCCGTCGCACCATGTGTATGCATGTCTGCTCTGTGCCGAGTCTAAGTGTCTGAGCATGCCCAGTAGGCAGTGATGTACTGATCAGTAGTTACTTGGTATTCCCGACTGCAGCACTAACGTGTTACTGTACGGCGACCTTGGGATGGTAACAGGCTGCGTGACTGCGCACTCTGACATATTTCCCGATCGGGCGCATTGCCTCTGCAAATGATACCACCCACGTAGGGGTATGCCTCCTGACAGCGCTCCGCTCAGTAAACTCGGTAGCGCGTTCTGTAAATGCTTCATACTGTAGTGTGTTCATGTAGATAGGCGTAGGTTCGTCTCCCGTCCCTTGTGTGTGTGTGTGTGTGTGTGTGTGTGTGTGTGTTTCCAGCTGCCTCTGCGGATGAACATGCTTTTAGACACTTCGCAACACATACCTTGGCTATTGCCAGCTATTGTCTTGCGGGTG
The DNA here is from genome assembly GCF_019279795.1 of Protopterus annectens. Lineage (NCBI taxonomy): Eukaryota > Metazoa > Chordata > Ceratodontiformes > Protopteridae > Protopterus > Protopterus annectens. Next base: position 1,447,298,604 of record NC_056746.1, on the reverse strand, counting down.
ATGTCACCAGCCTACAAGTATGCCTCTGACAGCGCTCTGCTCAGTAAACTCGGTAGCGTTCTGTAAATGCTTCATACTGTAGTGAGTGCATGTAGATAGGCGTAGGTTCGTCTCCCGTCCCTTCCGTGTGTGTGTGTGTGTGTGTGTGTGTTTCCAGCTGCCTCTGCGGATGAACATGCTTTTAGACGCTTCGCAACACATACCTTGGCTATTGCCAGCTATTGTCTTGCGGGTCATGTCACCAGCCTACAAGTATGCCTCTGACAGCGCTCTGCTCAGTAAACTCGGTAGCGCGTTCTGTAAATGCTTCATACTGTAGTGAGTTCATGTAGATAGGCGTAGGTTCGTCTCCTGTCCCTTGTGTGTGTGTGTGTGTGTGTGTGTGTTTCCAGCTGCCTCTGCGGATGAACATGCTTTTAGACGCTTCGCAACACATACCTTGGCTATTGCCAGCTATTGTCTTGCGGGTGATGTCACCAGCCTACAAGTATGCCTCTGACAGCACTCTGCTCAGTAAACTCGGTAGCGCGTTCTGTAAATGCTTCATACTGTAGTGAGTTCATGTAGATAGGCGTAGGTTCGTCTTCCATGTGTGTGTGTGTGTGTGTGTGTGTGTGTGTGTGTTTCCAGCTGCCTCTGCGGATGAACATGCTTTTAGATGCTTCGCAACACATACCTTGGCTATTGCCAGCTATTGTCTTGCGGGTGATGTCACCAGCCTACAAGTATGCCTCTGACAGCGCTCTGCTCAGTAAACTCGGTAGCGCGTTCTGTAAATGCTTCATACTGTAGTGAGTTCATGTAGATAGGCGTAGGTTCGTCTCCCGGCCCTTCCGTGTGTGTGTGTGTGTGTGTGTGTGTGTTTCCAGCTGCCTCTGCGGATGAACATGCTTTTAGACGCTTCGCAACACATACCTTGGCTATTGCCAGCTATTGTCTTGCGGGTGATGTCACCAGCCTACAAGTATGCCTCTGACAGCGCTCTGCTCAGTAAACTCGGTAGCACGTTCTGTAAATGCTTCATACTGTAGTGAGTTCATGTAGATAGGCGTAGGTTCATCTCCCATCCCTTCCGTGTGTGTGTGTGTGTTTCCAGCTGCCTCTGCGGATGAACATGCTTTTAGACGCTTCGCAACACATACCTTGGCTATTGCCAGCTATTGTCTTGCGGGTGATGTCACCAGCCTACAAGTATGCCTCTGACAGCGCTCTGCTCAGTAAACTCGGTAGCGCGTTCTGTAAATGCTTCATGCTGTAGTGAGTTCATGTAGATAGGCGTAGGTTCGGCTCCCGGCCCTTCCGTGTGTGTGTGTGTGTTTCCAGCTGCCTCTGCGGATGAACATGCTTTTAGACGCTTTGCAACACATACCTTGGCTATTGCCAGCTATTGTCTTGCGGGTGATGTCACCAGCCTACAAGTATGCCTCTGACAGCGCTCTGCTCAGTAAACTCGGTAGCGCGTTCTGTAAATGCTTCATGCTGTAGTGAGTTCATGTAGATAGGCGTAGGTTCGTCTCCCGGCCCTTCCTGTGTGTGTGTGTGTGTGTTTCCAGCTGCCTCTGCGGATGAACATGCTTTTAGACGCTTCGCAACACATACCTTGGCTATTGCCAGCTATTGTCTTGCGGGTGATGTCACCAGCCTACAAGTATGCCTCTGACAGCGCTCTGCTCAGTAAACTTGGTAGCGCGTTCTGTAAATGCTTCATGCTGTAGTGAGTTCATGTAGATAGGCGTAGGTTCGTCTCCCGGCCCTTCCGTGTGTGTGTGTTTCCAGCTGCCTCTGCGGATGAACATGCTTTTAGATGCTTCAAAACACATACCTTGCCTACCAGCAGTCATTCCTGTACGGTTGTTGCCACCCACCTGTACATGTGCCTCTGCTGGTGCTGTACTCGGTGGTCCACGTAGCGCATACCATACCTGTGTTGTACGTTTGTGCGGTTGAGTATGTGGGGGTGTGGTCAATCATCATGCGTGCCACATGTGTGTGTGTGTCCAGGCTCCCAGCTGCATGGGTTCATACGGTATGGCTCTGAGTTTTACGCGGAACACCCATAACCTGGCGTCATCCTTCTGTTTGTGGATGGCGGGACGCAGCTCGTGTACTACTTGTGTGCTTGTTCTGGTCGGCGACCTCCGTAGCGTGTTCTCCACGTGCACCCTACTATGGTGTTGTGGGGTGCTGCTGTGTACATTACACTCACGGGCCTGCTGGATGTGTCCGTCTGTATCTCTTTCTTTGTATATCTATGTACCTATGTTGTGGATGTACCGCTGCTCTACCATGGACAGCTGTCTTCCCCATGTATCGCATATTGTCACGGCTGACACATATAACTGTGGTACGTTGCATATCCACACATTGTCCATGCACCGTCCATATTCCAGAACACCTCATAGACATCTGCTGGATTACGTGGCAGACAGCTATCCTTGCTGTCCTGACACTGTACCCATAGACGACATACACCTTGTGTGTAGTTGCCTATCTATGGTGTGTGTATGTCTAACTGTGCTGTATGCATGGCCGTGTGTGTGTCCCGCTATAGCCATGTGTGCAGCTGTCGCCACTATGGGTATCCTTGTGGACCGCTGTTACATGGGCACGTCTGAACATACCTGCAGACTGTACTACCCCTCCGACGGCAGCGGCCTTAGATCGTCCGCTGCCCTAGGCTGTGGGGCTACATGGCGCATGCCAACACAACACATGGTGCACCCATCTTGGTATACCTACGTGACACGCCTACTAGACAGGTGGCCCTACTAGAGCGGCGCCCTGGGCAGCCGCAGGATTGGCGTATGCCTACGGCCGGCTTTGGGCACATCACAAGGCAAACGTCTACATTCGGTGTTTTACGACGTCTAGATTATACCACCACAGGAGGGACCTCCTCAGCTATGCTGAAGAATGCGGATGTGGATAGATTAGTAGGTGGAGGGTTGGCCACACACCAGGGCTGACCGATGGATAACTGCTGAGGCATCTTTTGAGAGGCAGGTGGAGCAAACACCCGTAATGGGAATGTAGTGTAGATACAGATGTAGGGTTAACATACATTTGTCCACTCTGTCGGTTCTGTACCGTTGTATTACAGTGATATGCTATGCATATCTTCCATAGACATTGTTAGGTCTTCGGTTTTTGAGGATTCGACATAGTACAATATCATACTACGGAAATACGGAAAAACTGCAAAACCGTGGAAAACAAACAAACCAGCAACCTGCGGCAAGATTACTCCCCGTACTTCGACACAACACAAGTCTTCATAACGTTTAAACAGTTTATTAAAACATGCAACGTTTTCGTTGCTTTCACAACTTCTTCGGAAAAAAGCAAATTCTTAAACTGTTCACAATCAACAATGTGAGATTTAAGAACTCGTTAAGACTCACATTGTTGATTGTGAACATTTGTAGAATCTGCTTTTTTCTGAAGAAGTTGTGGAAACAACGAAAACGTTGCATGTTTTAATAAACTGTTTAAATGTTAAGAAGACTTGTGTTGTCACGGAGACTATTCTTGCCGCAGGTTGCTGGTTTGTTTGTTTTTCATAGTACAATATCATGTAATACGTGTGTTCATAGGATGCTTTCTGAGATGTTGACGTGTGTGTGTCATTAGCAGTGCGTCTGTGCTTTCTATGCTGTGGCTACATGTTCATTGTTCGCATAGAAAGTGACAAATGGAAGTGTAAGGGTGGATATTTAAAGCCTGGATGCTTCCATGTTATGTGTAAGTCTCACGGGGCCTACGGGTGATAGCGCATACATGTCTATGAAGAACCTTTGGATACCATATGTGACCTGTCGTGGACGAAATGTTTAAGTTGACTGTTCCATCTACCTATGTGTGACATGGTTTGTGGCCATAGGGTGCCAGCGAGTCTTTCTTGTTCATTGGGTGTTTTCCATGGTCAATTGACATCAATCCTATTAATTCACTGAAGGATGTCTTTCATTGGTGGGAACGCCATAGTTTGGCCATCGTATGTCTTTCCCAGCCGACGTTGATATTGTGCCATTGGTATGTTTCCACAGGTCACCCATCTGTTCCACTGTATGGAAGCGTGTGATCCCCATTTATGTGCTGGCAGATTGAGTGCTGTACGCCGGTATCTGCCCAGCGGTCTGGCTTTGTATGGGGAGTGTCTACTGTAGTCCCTATCTGTATTTCCTGGGTTATGCCTTGCAACAGCTGTGGGATTCCCCCAGGTTTGCAGCTATGGGTGCCATCTCGGCCGTACGTTTGTCCATCCATGGGAACTGCCTACTGGACACTAGTATAGGGCTGTACACATTTCACAGCTGCATTCTGCATTTTCCGGTGGATGATTGGCATTATTAGTGCGGAGTAACGCACATGCCATGGCCACGTCCCGCACACGGGGCGGGACAACGAATCATCTGCCAATCCACACCGAGACCCATTTTTGCATACCCACGATCCCATGTCTGCAACCCTCGACAGTACCCATTGCACACCCTTCATGTGTGCGGAAATGGGATGTGAACGCACGTGTATGGACGCAGCAACCTGGTCGGTTAGTCGGCCCAGAAAGGACTTCATTCCCTTCTTGGTAGTTGGCTTGGGTGCTTGTGAAATTGCTACCTTCCTATCGTCATGTAATGTTCTACCCTACTTGGATACCACATATCCCAGGTACTTGACCTGTATTCTCTGTAGTTGCAATTTATGCTTGCTTACTTTATGTCCCTGTTCTGCTGAATATCTCAATAATGCTATTGTATCTTCCATACATTGCTGCTGGGTAGGGGCCGCAAGCAGAATATCATCCACATAAAGTAGAACTTGACTGGCCCCGGGTGGAGTAAACACCGGAATGTAGCTAGCCATCTCCTGTGGGAATATCGTTGTACTTTCACAGTATCCCTGCGATAGCCGGGTATGGCTGTATCTGTTACCGTGAATGTAAATGCAAAGCAATACGGACTATCTGGATGTATGGGTATTGCAAAGGAAGCATAGCTTATATGTACCACGGTAAGATACTTCTGTGGCGTGTTCATAGCATTCAATATTGTGTGTGGGTCTGGCACCATCGGTACCCTAGGTATTATTACATGATTTACAGCTTGTAAATCCTGTACCATCCACCATTCCCCCTTTGTTTTCCGATCAGAAGATACAGGGGTATTGCATGGTGAATAGCGATTACTTTGTAGATGGGGAATTCCCTCTGTGACTTTACAGATATCTTCTGGTGTCCACGGTCTATACACTATGGGGGTTGGGTCCTGGCCTTCCTATCCTGCATGACGGTTCGGTACTTCAATTAATTGACAGATATCCTCACTCTGTTCTAGTGACTGTCTTCTTACTCGAGTGTCCCTAGGTATGTTACGAGTTCGGGATGTGGTTTCAATAGCTTCTGTTACATTTGGTCGTTGTGATACCTCTGTTGCCACAGGATAACGTGTGGGGACTAGCCTGCCCTCCCGCTTCATATCCTGGATGTGGTATCGGAGGTGGTAGGGGGTGGGGGGGCTGTCGCTACTACTGTATTATGATCTTCTCTGTATACGTATGATGCTTTCGCATTTGTAGTGTTCTGTTCCCTTCGGTTCACTACCTCAATCCACCTATGTGCTTGACGGATACCCAATTGTCGCTGTTTTGTCGCCTGCACATCTTAGGGCTGCCACCTTTTCAAATGCACAATGTGGGACATTAGTGTTCGGAACGTGTAATTTGCCAGGAAAAAACATACCCACGGCCAGTACATAGGACAGGATTTCACTTTTTGCCAGGAGAGCTGCCAATTCTTGTAGCATTTCAGTTGCTTATTCTGTTTATTATGATATTTTGTTGTTCCAGATACAAAATTACTGTTTTATGCTACCATTTGAAACGATATCTGGGAAATCTTTGTCCTGAGATATCAGGACATTTGCCATTTGTTCGGTTTGTTTGCAGGACACAACTGGCCAAAGAGGGACTGTCCCTCACAGGGTGGGACAGGTGGTTACCCTAGAACATGTGCATCACATTTTCAGAGATTACAATGTTTCAGTAACTATATTTTGTCTAATATACCATCAATGTCATATTTATTACCCCATTTTGCAGACTATCTCACATTATGTGCTCTCTGCGATTGCATATACTTCACGTCACCCGTCAAACGCGGATCACATGATGTGTTTGTTCACTAATCTCCCATATCCTCTACACGACTGTTACGTACCCTTCTCTCATACCACGTGGTATCTCCTTTCCTGTATCCACTGTAGTGTCTACGATGACTATTTACTCTACTCTGTGTTCCCCTGACCTATGTCCAGATTTAACACTATTTGGATTGGTCTTCGTCCTGCTATCACAACTGTTAACAGAAATACAATGTAGTCTGGTCCCTGATCTACAATAGACACAAAGAGGCAAACCCTCCTTACCTGAGCCTCCTGTTTATGAGTGCACGTTTTCTTCTTGGGATCCAGTTTTCCGCTTTTCAGCCACAGATCAGACAGTAGACAGCCTCTTTACACACAACAATTCAGTCGGAGGTCTTTTCATTAGAGAAGAACCATTTAGGCAAATTCTCCTGCGCAGATGTCTAACCACCCATGCACTCTGACCTGTAGCTTACCAAGGGAATTCCGGCTAAGAAGGATCACAATGTCAAATAAGTTGTTAAAACCAGACTGTAGTTATCAGTAGGCTTTTCTAAGTGACAGTCAATAACACAGGAGGCTCGGGTTCACAACGTTTTAGTAGTGTACACAGGCAGGCAAAATAATATACAGTCCAAGTATGAGAGTTTTGTCTGACTCTATACAGTAAGCAATTTCTTTATATAGTGTTTACAATCAGCTTTTGCCCACCTTACTGACGTGGTCGGTCACAGGGCATTTCCATCACTATGGTCCGTAATAGTCTATACATACGTGGGTGCTGAGGTCGTGCTTTTAAAATGTTTTCCCATGAGAATAACACAGCCTTGCAAGGCACCTGGTCAATTACAGTGTCCTTCTGTGATTGTAGCTGTTTCAAGGACCCTGGACTGTTCCGATACAGTAGTCAGTTCATTTCTTAATACATTGCTTTGTCTCTCTGGTAAGGAGTTGTACTCTTATCTTCGATAGAGCTCACAAGGCCATCCTCCTCAGGGGAAGGGGTGATGTTATGCATGTACATACATTTATTTTTCTGTAACCCAGCAGATAATTAATGCTGAGAGACATAAGCCTGCTGTACTGGTTACTGCCAGGGTCAGAATTCCATCACACTACAGCTTAGCTTCACCAATTACATGCATGATCAGTTCTACTGCCATATTGTATGGTACAATTCAATGCATTATATAGTATTTTGAGTCTAAACTGGCACTTCATATGTGTTTCTATATATATTTTTCGAACAACATCCATCCGGCCATATGCATGTTGTTCCGTCCTTTACCTTGACCGTGTGTATTTGGCCGTCCGGCAACGCTACTCTCCACATGTGATGTCCCACCTTCCCCTTCTTTGCCTGTAGCACCCTGTTAGGACGTCCTGTTTGGTAGGCACGTGTTCCGCTATATGTGTTCGACTTCTCTGCATAGCTAATCATCGATGCGGTGGTTCAACAACCCGACTTGACTTGTCCACATGTGTTCAGTTATGTGCACCATGTCGTATGCAAACCTATATGGTTTGGACGGGTACATACCACATGCGGGATGTACACATTCTGCAGACACATTCACATGCAGCCATTTCCATATCTGTACCTGAGGTGGGTTGGTGACATGTGGGGTACGTATTTGCCCGCGTGGCACTGCCTAACACAAACATCTTACCACATTTCAGGTATGCACATTGTGTGTAGGTGTATAGCTGCACACGGATGCTAGCAGGTTTGGGTGCACAGGTGTACATGGGTGGGACTTACATGCTACAATGAGGCTATTGTGTATTACATCTGAATGCATGGGTTCTGCTTCTGGATATTACACTTCAACATACGCCATCCAGTGTATGCGACAGAGACGTTGCTGGGTGTGGGATATGTTGCTATGCACATGTTTGCCTGTGTTTAAGGTATCTTGGTTCCTTCCTGTTATGTCAACACAGCTACCTGGCTATGTACTCTCACTACTGCTTGTGACCATTATGGTTGGCACCTTTTCCAATGCCCATAGTGGGACATGTTTTGTGGAAACTTCAGATTTTGCAGGACAACACATACCCACGGCAAGTGGAGTTGACAGAACTTCACTTGTTGGCCATACTATACGCTTATTCTGTTAGCATTTGGGTTCCTTATTCAGTTTCTTATGCCATGTATGTGTTTCATATACAAATTATATGTTTTATGCTACTATTACATGTATATTGTGGGAATATTTTGGCAGGGAATCTCAGGTCATTTTCCATTTTTTCGATTTTTGCAGGGACACAACTGTCCAATGAGGGACTGTCCATGGCACATTGGGACAGCTGGTAACCCTGGTGACCATGCCCATGTCGCTACTGGGGTTGCCACCTTTTCCAGTTGCCAAGGTGGGATATTTCCGGGACTCACATCTGATTTTACGGCCGACACATACACACGGTCACTATATAGCATAGAACTTCACTTGTTTGCCTAAATAAAAGCTTATTGTTGTGGCAGTTTGGTTGCTTATTCTGTTTCTTGTGACATTTAGGTATTTCAGTTACAGACATAACCAATTCATGCAACCATTACATTAAATACGGGATATCATTATGTCCTACAATCTTAGCACATTTGCCATTTTTAATATTTTTTTTCGGGACACAACTGCCCATAGAGGGACTGCCCTTCGCAAAGTGGGACACGTGGTAACCTTAGTCGCTACTCCTATGTCGGTGCGGCGCGCTGACATGCTGCGGTACACCTTCCCTGAGTATAACCACTGACGGTGCATTGCGGGACAAACGCTGTCTCATGCGTATCCTTTGCTCCTTGGACGGGTACACTTAAGCCTTCGTGGGTTGTATTTGCTTCTCCATTTAGTTGGGATGGGTACTATGTTGCATACTCTACGTGCGTTTCATTCTGCACGGGCCCTGGCTGCTGCCATTACTATTATGGGCGGACCGTGGCAGTCAGCACATTAGGTTGCTCACCGCATGCCGGCTTAGACACGCCTCCGGACGCATCCTACTTGGGCTCGCTCACGTACACTACGCACGTGTCTGTGGTTGCGGCGCACTCTCATTAATATGCATATGGCGCTACTACGCCGGCTATTCACTGCACCGCCGGCACAGCCCTTACGCCGGCCTTGCGCCGAGCTTCATGAATCCCGGGGATACAGTATTAACTGTGACCTCTTATATTGTGCATAACGTATGACATGATCTGAAATAATTGTATTTTTTTACTTTTTTCTCCATAGATGCTGAGATATCAATCTTGTTATTTATTATTTCTTGCTCTTTGCATATTGAAGTACTACCCATGAATTTACATTAGAATGGTAAACTAGAACAAATACACTTAGTTAATTAAGGACAATGTAAATGCAGATCAGCTTCCTTAGCCTATTTACTGCAAAAAGCTGGTTGTAGCTCTGTGCTGGCTGTTAATATACCACAAAACAAAATCTGATAGCCTCAAAGCAACTCTTTGAAAGCATTTTATGCAGAGCAGTTTGTTTCAATTATTTGAACCTAGAGTCAGAGTATAATGTGCCTGCCTGTTGTATAGGCAACCCCACTATAAAGTTCCAAGATGCAGCTAGGATTTGTTGCTTAGCAATGGACAACTTGATCATCTTTGACTTTAGGCTTTTCAATATCAGGCAGATGAACTACAGATATTAAAAATAGCACCTTTCATTACTCACTGCAGTCTGTAATCAGAAAAGGCATTATTGCATCAATGGTAAGCATACCATTTTCAAAGTGCAGCTAGTTTATACAAGATATTGTGCATGAATGCTAAAGCTCTGATGATGTTTGCTTTTCCAAAAACCAGTCCAATAGCCCATGAAAAATATTTTAAGTTTTTTTTTTGTTTTGTTTTTATTTTTTATGTAGACAGAATATAACTTGCGTGCACATTGAAGAAAGAAGAAATGTATATGCCAATAAATTAAATACTACAATGATACCAAAATCACATACAGATCAGAGATAAGATCATGCAAACAGAAGAGCAAAGAATAGGGATCAATTTCAAAACCTGAAAAGTTTTCTGATTCACATTTACATTATTTATGATTTGTTTACTGGTGTGAGCAATGATCCAAATGGACAAATTGCAAGTTCAGCTTAGATACCGTGCAAAAATTATACAGCAACGCTTAGGCAAGAATAAATTCAATTGTACTTTTATATAACTGCACAGCTACAAAAGATGTGACAAATGTAAATTGTTTGTGTGTGTCTTTCTTTCCTTTCTCTTTCCTATGCAAGTGAATGACCACAAAGTCAACGTCTTTTTGGTTGGTGGAAACAGAGGGTCAATAATTGTGCAAGATCAGCAGTCCTTGGGTACGGGAATATTTCCAGGAATGGTGCAGTCTTGAAGTTAGTATATATAATTAGCAGGGGCTGTTGTGGGTGCATCTCCCATGGGAGGAGGCAAGCACAGAATGTGTTGACATTATATGTTTCGTCGTATGTCGCTATGCTGGTCATTGATTTTGTGGCAATTCGACCAGTTATCATAGATATATATTTACACATATAGATGTATACGTGTGTGTACATATATATATGCATGTGTGTGCATGTGTATATATATATATATATATATATATATATAAACAGATATACAAATCACACACTCACATGCACACAAACACATGCACACATACACACACACACACATATATATATATATATATATATATATATATATATATATATTCACTCAGCACATTGTGATGCACAATAGGAAAATGTTGCCCTGAGTGACATATAATTCTAAATGTCTCCAACCAAAAGAAAAAAAAAAAAGACTCAAGCATCTATAAAAATTAGCACTTTATTATATGTTTCTTCCAAGCCCTTCAACTTACTACAGAAATAGTATGGTTCCCCATACACTTTCTCAGTGCTGTAGAGCTCATGTGCAGTAACACCTCGAATAATACAACATCATGTATTACATACCATGAAAACATACCTTACACATAAAATCATTAAACATCTAATTTAAATAATAACAGAAAACACAGAGAACAATAATCTAATAGTATTCTAAATAATATGATATTCTAATAAATAATACCAACCACAAAAATCAATTCCTTATTTAATTCTGGTCTGAATATACTGTAAGACAATAATTTTTTTTCCTTCTCCATATAACAGGCTGTATTTATGATGTAAGAGCACATCCCCCCTTACCATGTACATTCCTATAATGGAAAAAATAGCATTCTCATATACCAAAGATTCTCTGGAAAGAGTGCTTCTTTTGTGGCAACACCTGCTATCACTAAGAAGCAGTGTTGTTATTCTTTTTCATATGCAAGATGTTTGGCCGACGTAAAATGCACGGCACAAACACACTGCTAAGTATGTTGTCTATTCCCTCTCACAAGTAATGTGCTGTTTTATAAAAGAAAATGTTAATATACTAACAGATATAACTACACATTCCACAAGGAGTATATAACTTCCCTTACTATATACACCTGGATATGTTTCTATTCTTATTCTTTACTAAGTCTGTTTTAAAGTAAGAAAAATACTGCACCAAACCTCTATCTTTTCCATAACTAAAAAGACATTTTTTATAAATACGTTGTCGCCTCACAGCAAGACATTTTCTTGTTCGATTTTCAGCTAGAGCGTCTTCTGTGTGGAGACATGCGTGAATGGGCGTACCTTCGTTGAAGGTTGTGCGTCAGGGCCGGCAACTTGGCACGTAAAAATCTACTGCTAATCATTAGCGGAACGGAGTTCCGCTGTGGCGACCCCTAACTGGGAAAAGCCGAAAGACACAACAGCAACAACATCCTCACAGAAATTATCCCTTCTAAATGTTTGCAAAAATCACTAATTCGTGCGTTACTGCGAAATATTGTGGAAACCTTCAAGGAGGTATAAATAAATAAAAATAAAATAAAAATAAGGAGACTCCTTTGTTTCCTTGTTTGTCCTTGTGCACCTCTATCCAAATTATCCACTGACCTCCATGCCTTATTAACAGTAAATAAACTAAATTCCCTTTCTCCTCAAAACAAATTATTTTAATTCTCGTAAACTGTGATTTAAGAATAGTCTTGGCAAAAGTTTTTTTGTAACAGGGAAGAAGATACTATTAAGGTTCCAGATGGAGTTGTAACCTCAAGAAAACATTCCCCCACACATCACAGGAAGTTGTAAACATTACTAAGGACATTAATAACCATCTGTATCTCACCAAGGTACCCCCAAATAAAATTAACAATTATCAACATATACCAGGTTAAAGAAAGAAACCCACCATCCTTGGTAAGAACTGCGGTAAAAAGGGCCTGTGTTTCTGTGATGGAGTATTTTGTGACTCAGACATACATTAGCTGCAATCAGGAAAGACTATTACTGGCCAGTTTGCCTGTCTCTGAATCACTGTTAACTACTACTACAAATACAGCTCAGCACTTTCCTGCTGTAATCAACACTGGCAGCCCATACATCAAATTGTCTCAGACATTCATTTTCACTCTCTCATATGCTTGTACACACACATACACACACACACAGACAAAAACACACATACAACAAAACCTTACCTGTCCTTGAGTTGTCAGAATATCCTCAATGTCTCTATTTTTCCCCTTACGAATCAGAGAATTACAGTCGATCATTAATGCCAGATTTTATAGTTTCAGACTTCATATTTTTCAGTCAATGCATGCAAATGCAAATGTTGTTATTCCAATGACTTTCTAAGTTTATAAGGGGAATAATTAAAGTCCATTCCTGACAGTATATTTGTCCCTCACATTCATTCAGACTTTGTTTAGATTTCTTGTAAAATGAGGTTGAGAGGTATGCTTATATGTGCCCTCTACTTCTCAACTTGAAGTGCAAGAAATCTAGATAAAGCCCAGAATGGTGGGGGAAAGGTCCACAATCAGGGACCGATTTTAAACATTGATGTTATAAACTTAGAAAATTTCTAGAACAACATATTCTGCATTAGCACACATTTTTCTGAAGGATATGAAGTCAGAAACTCAAAGGTACGTAATTATCTATTGACTTCAGTTCTCAGTGATTTTCCAGAAAAACACACACACTATGAAGAACAGACCTAAAATATGAGGCAAAAATCTGGACAGTTGAGACAAGCCTGTCTCTCTCCATCATAACTTATTAACTGTTGCAGGCCTTGAATAAACCAGAGATCCTCATCATATCATAGGGAGTCAGTTAGTGCAGTGGGTTAATGCTGTTTCCTGTGTCAAAGATGCAGGGTTCAAAAGCCTTTTGCTTTTGCTTTGTAATGTAACTTTTTTTTCTACTTTTAGGTGTTATTCGCCCATGTTCTCTGGTGTTAGTAGTGATACAGTAGATTAATATTCTCTATGGGAGGTGAGAAATGGCAGTGTTTGAATTCATTTTACTGCGTTTAAGGCATGCTATTTGGAGTATCCCTGGTGTCTAGTGTACCACCCCCAGTCCACATAAACAGCCATTAAGCATACCTCTCAACTGTCCAGATTATTTCAGACTGTCCAAATGCTTCATATCTTTGGTCTGCAACTCATAAAATCTGCGTATTTCTAGCAAATCTTGAAGTTTCAAGTCAACAAATAATGACAGACATTTGAATTTCCATACTCCTGTCCTTCAGAAAGTGCATGGTAATGCAATCCTTTTATTCTCTGAATGTTCTAAGTTTCTAAGAACCATATTTAAAAATTGTTCCTGTTTCTGGGATTTCATCCCCTTTCCCATTATTTCTAGCTTTGTCCAAAATTCTTACACTAAGAAGTGTGGCCTTAAGGCTTGTTGTTAGAGATATCTCTGAAGGTTACTGTTTCCCCTCTTGACACGTGTCTTTGTTAATTGACTTTCAGGCATGAGCTGCTATCGCTGGGGCCTAGTGTTCCCTACAGCCTCATCCTGTGTAATTATTATTAAGGCACAACATTGTAGAGCTGTCCCTGGTGGTTAGTATCCCCCCTGCATGTCTTGTGTAAGTGCCATTAAGGTATGATAGTTTTTCAGGTCTTCCTGATGGCTAATGTTCCCCCATGCCTACTTCTTGTACAAGTTTATTTATTATTTATTTTATTTATTTTACATTTGTTAACCGGGCTAGTCTGGCTGGATACATGTCCATTTTCAGCAGAGGCCCGAGGAGAAAAGCTCCACTATCATACTATAACTTTACAGTTTAAAAAGATACCACTAATAAAAATAACAATCAATCAAACAATAAAACAATCAAACAATGACAAAAGAACAGCAAAGTAAAATTGAATATACAGTATTACCGGGCTTGTGTGGCTCGATACATGTATATTTTCTGCAGAGGGCTGAGGAGGAAAGCTCCACTATCATACTAGAAACTTTACAGTTTAAAAAATCACTAAAACAGAAAAGAATCAAACATTGCGAAAAAGCAAGATACAATTTAATATACAGAGTTAACTATGAGAGCAGGTAGTGTAACAGTTATCAGTCAGGATTCGAGCATGGGCATAGCCAGTGATTTTGTAAATGATTTCTAATCTGTTTTTTGAAAAGGTGACATGAGGCTAGGGAGGTCAGTTCAGTGGGAAGTTTATTCCAATATGATCCGATAGTGTTTGCAAATAAGGAGTCACCTGCTTTATTATGAGATTTGATAGTAGTTACTAGGAGCTTGTTGGCTGAACGAAGTGAAGTAAGATTTTTATAAGGTGTGATAAGGTTGTTCAGTATGGGTGTGTTGGAGGGGTAATGTAGAATTTTAAAAGTGATGACTAATTGCTGCAGGAGTATTAGGTTTGGAAGTTCTAGCCAGTTGAGTTTCTTTAAGTTAAGACAGTGATGAGTACGGAATGGAGAGCCAGTTGCAAATCTGGCAATACTATGGTAGGCTAAATTAAGTTTCTGAAGGTTAGCTTTAGAAATGTTAATAAAGGAGGGAGAGGCATACAGTAGTGTGGAGATGAGGTGAGTTTGGGCAAGAGATACTCGGGATGTGGCAGTAAGAAAGGGCTTAAGTCTGTAAAGGGCTCCTATCTTTTTATTTACTGTCTTGATAGTTAAATCAATGTGACAGTCAAAGTTTAGCTGATTGTCTATGGTGACACCTAGCAGTTTTGTGGAATAGTCAGGTTTGATGATAGTGCCATTGCAGGATACAATGGAAAAAGTGATTGGAGTGGATTTAAGGGTTGGGGTGAAGAGTAGAAGTTTGTTTTTTTTGGGGATTTAGGAGGAGACAGATATGTTGAAACCATTTTTCTGCTGCTGTGAAAACCAATTGGGTAGAGGAGTGGAGTTCTACTGGGGATGGAGCAGAGCAGATGAGAGTAGAATCATCAGCATACTGTATACAAGTGGATGTAGGGAGGGAAGTGGGTAGGTTATTTATGAATATAGAGAAAAGTAGGGGACCTAAGATGGACCCTTGTGGGACGCCTATAGTAACTGGGAGTTGAGAGGATAGATGGCTGTCCCAAAGGACTGCTTGTTTTCGATTTGTCAAGTATGAATCAAACCACTGTAGTGCTAGTGAGTCAAGTGACAGGGATTCTAAAGTGTGGAGGAGAAGTTGATGGTTGACCATATCGAATGCTTTCGAGAGGTCTAAGAATAGTGCAGAGGAGAACAGGTTGTTGTTACGATTTTTGTTTATTATGTCAGTGAAGGAGAGAAGGGCAGTAGAAGTACTGTGGTAGGGCCTAAAACCATGTTGTGAGTCTACAAGCAAGTTGTTATTCAAGAGATGATGTAAGAGTTGATGGTGTAATGCAGCGTTCCATTATTTTGGATAGTGGAGATAGAAGGGCAATAGGCCGAAAATTTGAGAGTTCGTTAGAGTTACCTCCTTTATGGAGGGGAATGATATGGGAGATTTTCCAACAGGAAGGGATTTTGGATTCAGTTATAGTTCTGTTTATTAAGATGGAGACTGGGTAGGCTAGTTCGGTTGCAGCTAGTTGAAGATATTCAGCTGGTAGCTTGTCGGCAGAAGGGGTGCAAGGTTTGAGTTTAGATAGTAATTTACGTATATAGGTTGTGGAGACAGTATTAAACTTTAGTATGGGGGTGCTGTTTTGGGTAGGGGTTTTTTGGAGGGATAGGGGGGGTCATGGTGTTTGCCAGAGAGGCGACTGTTTGAGAGAAGAAGTCATTGAAAGTGTTGGCTATTATGTCGGGTTGGCTTTGAGCTAGGCTAGCTGGGGTAGGGGTTTTGGTATTCCCTGGATGGAGTAGTTTGTTTATTCCTGACCAAAATTGTTTGGGGTTTTGGTTTTGTTGATATTTAAAGTGATAGTTTTTTTTATCAAGATAGATAAGTTTCTTTGTTGAGTTTCTCAGGTGTTTGAAGTTCTGGTGGTCAGCAGGGTTTTTTGTGGATCTCCATTTAGTCCATAATTTATTTCTAGCTCGCATATTTTGTTTAGTAGTTTTTGAGAGCCATGGGGCTGCCTTGGAGCTTAGTCTAATTAAGCGGGGTGGGGCATGATGGTGTAGAATTTGTAGGAAGGTATTGTTGAAATGGGTTACTGCTTCGTCTATTGGGAGGTATTTTAGAGTTGACCAGTTATATTCTTTGAGTTCATTTTGAAAGGATGCTATGTTAAAATCTGTTTTGTTGTGTATGGTACGGTAGGTAGCTTGCTTGGGATTGTTGTATTTTTGTTTAGAGATAAAGGTCAGGAGATGGTCGCTGATATTGTCAGGGAGTATTCCTGTTTTATAGGAGAGGGGGTTGTTGTTAATTAGTATCCAATCTAGAATGGTTTGTTTGTGGGTTGATTTGTGTATTCTAGTAGGGGAGTTAATGGTTTGATGAAAGTTAAAGAGATTAAGGTGAATGGAGGGTTTGGGAGATATGCAGGAGTTCCAGTCAATATTGAAGTCCACTAAGATTATGGTTTCTTGTGGAAAGTTACTGGAGACCCAGTTTAGGATATTTTCTAGTGTGTTGATGTTGTTGCCTGGAGGGATGTAGGAACATATGATATATATAGCCTTGGTTTTATTAACTTGGAGCTTGGAACAGAGTATTTCAGCATTAGCTAGGAAGGGGGGCAAGGAGTCTATTAAGGCTACCTGTAGGTGGGATTTGTATAAAAGGGCCACTCCCCCGCCCTTTTTATTAAGATGATCCTGTCTTAAGGTGCTATAGCCTGGGGGAGTAAATTCGTTGTCTTTGGTACTAGGCTTAAGCCAAGTTTCAGTGAGACAGAGAATGTCAAAGGCATAGAAATCAATTAAGGCATGAAGTTGTGTGATTTTGTTGTTGATGCTACGAATATTTAGGTGAGCAATACAGAGGGAGTCAGGGGAGAAAGGTGAACTAGAACAGTTAGTAGTTAGGTTTGAGTGGGTGTGGCTCATGAGAGTATTGGGGCCAAGGTTGGGGTGGATGTCACCATGTATTAATAATAGTGTTTGTGGGACTTGAGAAGAGCAAGTGAGACGATCAGTTGCAGAAAACAATCAGGCAAGAAGAGAGAAGCAGGTGAAAAGGTAAGGGTGATCTCAAGAGTAGAAAAGTTGTGGAGAATGTATGGTAAGTGGGGGGTAGGTGATAGTAGAGGGTAAGGTAGAGGAGTCAGGCGAGAGGGAAGTAGCAAGAGGCAGAGGTCAAATATGGACTGGAAATGACAGTGTGTGTTGTAGTAGAATAGTCTAAAAAATGGTTATAGGATCCGTAGTGTAAAGGGTGCCACCTAGTGGCCAGGACAGGAAGGATATCAGACAGAGCAAGCAGGGAGTTTACCAAGACAAATAAACTATATAATAGTTTATTATAAACTATTATAAACTAAATAAACAAATAAATAAAGTTCCATTAAGGCACAATAGCATACAGTTATCCCTGGAAGCTGGGACTCCTCATGAATCCATGTTGTAGGATTTGCTCATTTACACACACATTCATTCACACACACACACACACACACACATGTAGCAAAACCACTCCCTCACTAACCCCGTTCTGTGACCTTCCAAGCAGACATACTGACACATGTAGTCACACACATACACACCCTTGCACACTACCCCAGAATTACCTGACCTCTAACCTCCTCGCCTCTTAGCTCTACGGAAATCATATGGCTTTCTTCCAATTTCTTTTCATTGTAGTTTAACAAAACTTAATTTACTTATGTTAGTGCATTGCAGTGAGTTTTTCATTTTCCCCATGGTTGTGTGACCAGCGTTGGGGTGACTGTCATGTCTATGTATTTATATATTATATCTATATCTCTAGATATAGATATATATATATATATATATATATATATATATATATATATATTTGAGACTATGATACTTGGTTTAATATACAAAATTCAAATGATTGAGGAAAAACTCCTCAATTTGCACTTACATCCCTTAATAATAAATAACAACTCCAAGAAGGCAAATTTCCCTAACCTCACTGTTCACAATCTTTACACAGAAACAAAGCTGGCAAAGTTGCATTGTTTGATCAGCTGTGCCAGAATGGCACTTGTATATATATATATATATATATATATACATCTATATATGATTTACATGAGACTGATCAGAGGTATTACTGACCTCTGTATTATCGACTCACATTGGTCAACAATGCAGATGGTTGACAGTTATGTGGTAACAGATAATCATTAGAGAAGGTGAATATGCCCCTTCGCCAGAGAATTGTGTCGTCTTGGAGTTAGTATATATAATTAGCAGGGACTGCTGGTGTGCAGGGAGGCTTACCCCCTTGGAAAAGCACAGCTTGTTATATTGCATGTTCTGAGAAGTAACCTGAGAACATTCTCAGACGTGCATCATTGTTGTGAAATTTGACATTACCACATCAACATTAACCTCATCGACGTAAAGTTGAATCAATTAGTCACAATAGGGATGTATGGAGGACCAATCCCACTAATGCAAACAGTGCAGTGGAGCTTGCTCCTTACAAAAGTTATTTTTTAAATAGTTTTTAGTGCTTTTTAAGTTATATATTCAGTACAAAAAAATGACGAAACAGAAGCCCTTTGATTTATACTTGAGGTAGACAGACTGTTCTCTTATGATATTCATAACTTTTAGTTATGTACTTACCATAACTTTAGATGTTTGGGATCCATCTCGCCTACATTCTGTACTGATGGGTTCGGAGCCGATCCTCGGCTCCGACTCGGCATGCTATGCTATAGAGCGAAGCCTCTTATTGGCTGAGCTATTCTCTATCCCAGGATGCACCACCACTAATCCCCCAGATCTCGTTTGTCCGCATTCATGCACACACACATAACTGTTTTATAACATTGCCAGATGTTTCAAGATGAAACAATAGAATTCGGACCGTCCGATCTCTTCTGATCTCCAAGGCAGGGGGAAGGAGGGTGGGTTATTAGGAATGTAGGCGAGATGGATCCCATACATCTAAAGTTATGGTGAGTACATAACTAAAAGATGTTATGTGATCCTATCTCGCCTACATTCTGTACTGATGGGACAGCGTCCCTAGCACCTAAATCCTGGGTGGCTCACTGGAAAACACTCCTGAGCACTGTGGAACCAAATGAAACTCGCCCCCGAGATGCCACATCCAATTTGTAGTGGGAAATGAAGGTGTGCGGGGAAGACCACGTAGCCGCAGCACAAATGTCACTAATGGCAAGCTTAGAATGGAATGCTATTGAAGTAGCCATAGCTCTTGTAGAGTGAGCTCTTTATTAGAAGAGGAATAAGCCTGACTAATACAGTCCCTGATCCATTTGGCAATAGTGACCTTTGTGACGGCTTTGCCCAATTTATTATCTGAAAAGGACACAAACAATTGATCTGTTTTCCTTGTTTGTTGGGTCCTGTCTAAATAGAAACGCAATTGCCTGTGAACATCCAATGTGTGAAAGATGTATTCTGCTTTGTTTGAGTACTTTGGAAAGAAAACTGGAAGCTCTAATGACTGTTGCAGGCAAAAACTGGAACAAACTTTAGGGACAAAGGATGGATTAGGCCTGAGGGATACTCTATCTTTGTGAAAAAACAGGTACGGTGGTTTTACAGATAGAGCTTGAAGCTCTGAAACCCTTCTGGCAGAAGTAATTGCGACCAGAAAGGCAGTTTTCCAAGAAAGAAATTTCAAATCACATGTTGCTGCCGGTTCGAAGGGGGAGGAGGTTAAGGCATGTAATACCACATCGAGATCCCACGGAGGAGCAGGGTGAGAAATCGGAGGTCGTAAAAGCGCAGCACCTTTCATGAAGGTTTTACACAATCTATTGCTCATTAAAGATGGGTTTATAGATTCATGAAAATTGGAAATAGCTGCCAATTGGACCTTGATGGTAGAGACTGAAGAACCTTGATTGAATAGGAAAGTTAGAAATTTCAGGACTTCCGATACCGGAACAGTGATGGGATCCAGACCCCGGAGTTGAGCCCAAATAGCAAATCTCTTCCATTTGCTAGTATACAATTTCTTAGTGGCAGACTTGTGGGCCGATGATAAGATATATATGACTTCCGGGTCTAAAGTATGATTCCTGACTATAGTCGGAAGAGGAGGAGCCAAGCTGTTAACTTCAAAGTGTGAAGGGACTGATGGAGTTGTCCCGACTGATGAATTAATAGGTCTGGGATCTGATCCAGGAACCATGGACCGTCCAGTGCATATTTCAGAAGATAGGGGAACCATACCTGACGAGGCCAGTAAGGGGCAACTAAAATCATTTTGCTCCCCAAGTGAGACACCTTTTGGATCACTCGGGGAAGGAGGGGAACTGGAGGGAAGGCGTATAGCAAGCCGGTGGGCCAAGGATGGGCTAATGCATCCAAAGGACTCTCCCCCGGAGCTGGAGTGAGAGAGAAGAACTTTCTGCACTTTGCGTTCAGCGGGGTTGCGAAGAGGTCGCAACAAGGAGTTCCCCATCTGCTGAAGATCTGAGTTGTCACTGCATCGTTCAGAGACCACTCGTGAGGAGAGAGAATAGTTCTGCTGAGTCTGTCAGCTATCACATTGGACTTGCCAGGGATACGAGTCGCTACCAGAAAATGTCTGGTCGCCACTGCCCATTCCCCAAACTCTCATGGCCTCTCTGCAAAGGGGGTAGGATCTGGTCCCTCCCTGCTTGTTCAGATACCAGACTACAGACATGTTGTCGGAGTAAATGGCAATTATGCCCCGAGGGAGGTAATCGTGGAGGGCTTGTAGAGACAGAAACACCGCCCTCATTTCTAAAATGTTGATATGAAGGAGACTCTCTTCTGAATGCCATTTGCCTTGGACTGACCTGCCCAGATAATGCCCCCCACCCCATCTGGGAGGCGTCCGTCGTCAATGTGGCCATAGGAGGAGGTGGAACAAAGGGTCATCCCTGATCCAGATTGGAGGGCACCAGCCACCAGCGGAGGTCCCATTTGCAAGTTTCCGTGATCCGTATGAGGTGACTGAGAGGGAGATCCTGAAAGGACCACTGTGTCGATAGGAGCCACTGGAGAATTCTCATATGCAATCTTGCTAAGGGGACTTGGAGAACAGTGGCCGACATAGAACCTAATAGCTGCAGGACCATCCCGGCTGGAGCTTTGGATCTGAGAAGCAAGGCACGGACTTGAGCCTGTATAGTCTGTATCCTTTCTGTAGGAAGATAGACCCGCATCTGGTTTGAGTCTATCTCTGCTCCGATGAACCTTATGCACTGAGATGGCAGCAACACAGACTTTGGCCAATTGAAGGTAATTCCAAGGGAGGTGCCTAGTGATATGGTGGCTTGTAGGTTCTGCAATAGTAGACGCCTGGAGGTGGCAGTTAGGAGCCAGTCGTCCAGATACGGAAACACCTGGAATCCTACACTCCTCAGGTGAGCAGTCACGACCGCCTAACATTTAGTGAACACCCTGGGGGCTGTGGTGAGACCAAAGGGCAGTGCGCAGAACTGAAAATGACTGTCTCCCAGGCTGAAGCGCAAATGTCTCCTGGACGCTTGATCTATCAGGATGTGATAATAGGCGTCCTTGAGATCTATGGAGCACATCCAAACACCTTTCTCCAGCAGTGGGAGAATGGATTGTAAGGTGACCATTCGGAACTTGGACTTTTTGACTGATAGATTTAGGATGCTGAGATCCAAAATGGGCCTCAAGTCCCCGGTCTTTTTTGGCACTAAAAAGAACCTTGAGCAAGTCCCTAATCCAATCTGGTCTGCGGGGACCGGTTGGATGGCTCCTTTTTGAAGCAGCTTTGAGATTTCTAATGCTGCGATTTCCCGTTGACTGGGTGGCGGGTCCGGGATTTTCTTGGACGGCGGTGGGGGGTGTGAAAAGGGAATGTTGTAACCTCCGGCGATGATTCAAAGCACCCATCGGTCCTGAGTGATACCTTCCCAGGCTTTTAGGTGCCTCGAAAAACGACCCCCGACTGGCTCCGGAGCTGCACAGTCAGGCAATCCTTCAGGGATTGTGGAAGGCTGAAGAGCCATGAAAGGACTCGTGGTCTCCAGTGTTGTGGGGGCCTCTGCCGCCTCTGGGACGGCGTCTTCCAGAAAAATTTCCCCCTCCTCTGCCTCTAGAAGGGGGATCATCCTGCTGCGAGGGATAAGACTTCTGGGATTTATGGAACCACATTTTCCCTCCTCTTTTAGCCTTGGGGTAAGGCCGAAAGGGAGTGGAAAATCATGCCCCTACGGCAGTCAAAGTCTTACCTTCTTGCTCGCAGTGGGTCAATGTGTCCTTTACCTTGGGTCCAAACAAAGAGGACCCATCAAAGGGAGCATCGGCAAAGGAAGACTTAAAGGCTTCCGCAAAATGACACAGGCGGAGCCAGGCTTGCCTCGAGAGCAACACCCGTACTGCTCTACTCGCCCCCTCGGCTGCATATGAAATGAGCCTCATGGACGAGTTTGATATCGATGACAGCGTAGCCAACTGAGAGCCAACCATCTGGGCCAGCTGCTCAGGTAGGTTACCCAAGAGGGTATCTGAAAGCTCCTTGATCAGATCCCTCTGAAATCTAGTGAAGTGCGTTAAATAGTTCAGGGACCTTAAGGTAAAGGCCGCTGAACTGAGGGTGCACTTCCCGTACCGATCCATGCTCCTAGACTCCTTATTAGGAGGATGGATGGACGTCGAAGCCTCTGCTACATCTTGTTGGGTAGCAGATGCCACCACCAAGGCATCTACAGCCACACCTTTGGTCAAAAACTCCTTCTCTGGGGGTGCTGATAAGAACTTATTTGGGCGAGCAGGCACCGGTTCCACAGAGTCTGGATGTTCCCATGCCCTTCGACAGATCAAATCTAGGAGCTCGTCGAAGGGCGGAGACACCCAGGAGGCGGAGGGCTGAGCCCCGAAGGCCTTGAGGAACACTGACTCGTCAGCAGAAGGGGGTTTGGAATGCCAGCTGCCTCGTTGTTTGAGGGCTTCCAAGATGTCTGCAAAGGAGACATCATCTGAGGACGACTTAGGGGACCCCTCCGCATCATCAAGATCGGTGTCCGACGTGAGAGACTCATCGGGGGAGTCGACGTGCTTCCTCTTGCACAGTCTTTTTCTTGGGGGTTCCTCTGAAGAAGCTTCAGAGGGACCTCCAGGAGGGGGGGAACCTCCACTGGGGGTGACCTCAGGCCCCGGGGCTCCGCTGTCTAGGGACAGGGGGACTACCAAAGACCCAGTCTCCTTGTGTAGGGAAGGTGCTGGTGAGACCGTGGAGGTAACCAAAGAAGATTTGGCCAAAGCACTCCTCATGGCCCTGAAGTCCGGACCGCCAGAGTCCTGGGAAGGTCCAACCCCTGTGGCCACCACAGTAGACGGTACCCCCGCAGCCGACGCACCGAGAGGAAGGCTCAGAACCGAAAACATCGGTCCCGAAGCGTCCCCCCCTGGGCCGACGGAGGAGGCCCGTGTACCGAACACCGACTCGAGAGCCGGGGTTGGAGTAAGGGTCGGGGCCAACCCGAAAACCTCCATCGGCTCCACCAGCACCTGCTCCAACGGTGCCGAAGCTGTTGGAGGACGAACCAGAACTACAGGGTGGTCCATCGGCTCCGAAGCCGAATGGGCTGGAGCCAAAACTAATTTCTGGAATACAGGAGACTGAAACAGTCTTAGGAGCACCCTGTCGATGTCCGAATCCGACATCTTTGAAGATCGGGAGGAGACCGACCGGGTCCGAACCGACTTCTCCATCGGCTCCGAAGGACTGGGGGACCGGCTCCGAATAGACTCGACCAGTATCGGTGCCGAGGGAGATTCCAAAACAATTTCCCTCGGTGCCGAGGAGGGCTTCGACGCCGAAGGGGAAGAGTCTGAGCCAGCAACCCTCATCGGCTCCAAAATTAGTGGAGCTGATGAAGGTGACCCGCCTCTCGAAGCCCCAGCCATCGGCTCCGAAACCAGAGGAGTCAAGACTGGAGGCATCGAGGCAGACTGTTCCACCCTCGGCTCCGAAGTCCGTGGAGCCGATGGCGAAGCCTGCCTAGATTTCTTACTGGTCGGTTCTGACGGACTGGTCGGAGCCGACGATTTCTTTTTCTTGGCTAGAGAGGAAGAGGAAGATAAGGCCTCCTCGAAGGAGGGTTTAATCAGCCCTTTCAAGATTAATTTATTCTTCCTCTCTTGGAGGACCCTAGAGGAAAAAGCGTGACACACGCTGCAAGACTCCTGTAGGTGTTTGGCGCCTAAACAGTGCACGCATAAGGAGTGGTCATCGGTGATGGACATTTTATAGTTGCATCTCATGCACTTCTTAAATCCTGAGGGTCTATGCTCTTTGGACATAATGCCTGTAAACCACTCACTATATCAATAGGAAAAAACACTATGTATGTCACTGAGTAAAGATTTTTAAACAATAAAATCTTTTTTTTTTTTTTTTTTTTTTTTTTTTTTAACGAAAGGCCAAAATTAACAAGTACAACAAACACCAAAAAGGAGGGCCAAGAACCCTCTAACTTAAACAGGTACTTGACCTCTCTAAAAATAAGAAAACTCGCTAAAGAATAGGGGAAGGCCCCTCTAACTTAAACGGAAACCTTTCCCTAATCAATCAAACAAGTTCACCACAAAATTTTACCAAAAACACACTGATACACAACGATAGCTGTTAAAACAGCTTTTGGGTAAAGAATAAAGAATTTCCTGACAGGAAAACTTTAAGAAAAAAACAGCACTTAGCTCAGCCAAGTTTGAGACCACGTCCTAGCTTGTAAGCGGCAAACGAGATCTGGGGGAATAGTGGTGGTGCATCCTGGGATAGAGAATAGCTCAGCCAATAAGAGGCTTCGCTCTATAGCATAGCGTGCCGAGTCGGAGCCGAGGATCGGCTCCGAACCCATCAGTACAGAATGTAGGTGAGATAGGATCACATAACATCAAATGTTATCAAATACTTTGGAGAGGTTAAAAAGCAAGCCTTAATGTTTTATTTATTTCACATTTGTTTGCAGGGCAAGTCTGAGTCTGGACCAAAAAGACCTCTTTTTTAGTGGTGGCCTGAAGAGAAAAGCTTCATAAAATACAAATAAACATTTTACAGAAGAAAATAACAGTATAATTGATTAATTTTAGCAAAGTATAAGTACATTTCAGTTTGGCCATAAGAGACAACAATACATAGTAAAACATTAAAATAAGTTTCTTTGGAAGAAGAGATAAAATCATAGCCAAAAGAGAAAAAAATAACAGGTTCAAGTATAAGACTGAAAGCAAAAGACAAAGCTACTGTAATATAAGTGGCGTACAAAGGTGGGGAGTAGCTAAGGTGATAAGTTCTAGTACAAAGCAGAGAGCAGTACCATCATGTCACAGGCATGGCAGGAGATCCTAGTAGTGAGTATCAGCATGAAGAGAAAGGGTGAAGAGAGGGCTGTATGTCAGAGCAGGTGATACTTAGCCAGGTGAGCAACAAGAGCAGAGCCAGGATGAATTATTTTAGGGTATTAGGACAAATTATTTTAGAGTGTGTTTAAAGTCATGTAAGTTAGAGAGAGGCCTGACAGAAAGTGGTACTGAATTCCAATTATTAGCTGCAGAGTAGGAGTAGAGGCAGAGCCCGAGATGTTTTTATTTATTTATTTTTGTTGGTAATTATTTATTTAATATTTTTTAGCATTTCTGCATTATACTTTCAATATAAAAATTTGATAAACTGTGGCTCATTTAAGATGTTTATCATTTGAGTAGAGAGGTCTCTACTTAAATGGTAGTTAAGTAGTATGTTGTTAAGGGTGGGGCAAGCAGCAGGCTTGTGTTTTAGGTTACGTGCAGGTACGTTAGCTGATGGGGAAGTTCAAGACAGTTTAATTTCTGGAAGTACATGCAATGGTGGGTGTAGTGTGATGTACTTATTTTAAACTGTTACTTTATTATAATGGATTTTAGTGAGGTTCGTTGGTCAGGATGGGTGTTCCACAGAAGAAAGAGGAAATTATGTACGTGAGGGGTAAAAACAATTTTACTGGATGTGTTTCAGAAATATTTATGCCTGTAAAGGATTTCCATTTGTTGGCTAGGACCCCCCCCCCCCCCCATATTATTGTGAATCGAATATGAAGGTCAAATTTGGGTTTGTCATCTACAGTCATTCTCACCAGTTGTGTGTGTGAGATTACTACTATTTTGGTGTTGTTTAGTGTGGGGATTTTACAGTTCGATTTTTTTGATGTTGTGTGATTTGGGGAGAATATAAAAGGTTTGTTTTCTTAGGACTGAGCAGAAATTGGGTATTTCGACAGCCAGGTCTCTATAGAGATTAATATCTCTTGTGTGATTTGTTAGACATATCATGTTGTTACAAGCACATATTACTGTAGATTCAACAGTGTATTGGAAAGGACAGGCTTGACAGGAGAAAGTGTGAAGGTCATTAATAAAGATATAAAAAAGGACAATATTGCAATGGTGCAAAAGTTTGATAGTTCAGTTCAGATTCTACCTTTGTGGAGAGGGATGATATATGCTTTTTTTCCATACGGTTGGAATATAAACTTCCTGGACTGCTTTTTTAATTAATATAATTACTGGGTAGGCTACAGATTCAGCACCTAGTAATCCCTGTGGCCCTGTGTTGCAGGATTTGCTTGTTAGTCTAGGGAAGTGTTCAGGTATAAAAGCGCACACACAGACACACACACACACACACACACACACACACACACCTACCACCTCAGTAACCCAGCTACTGTGATTTCCCAAACAGATATACACTACACATGCAGCCACACACAAACATACTCCCCCAACATTGCCTGACCATTAACCTTCTCAACACTTAGCTCTACTGCATTCTTGTGGCTTTCTTCTAATTTCTTTTCATTGAAGTTTAAAAAACATTATTTACTTATATTTTATGTTACTGTTAGTGCAATGGAGTGAGGTTTTAATTTTTCCCACAGTTGTGTCTCCATAGAGTTGGGGGGGGGTGTGCTTGGGTGTTTTATTACACACATACACACACACACAAAACATATATACATTCATTGAATATAAACAGATGTTTATAAATAAGGGTGCATGGAAAACCAGTCCCTCAATCTGAGTGCTGCAGTGTAATATAAAAATTTGATGAACTGTGACTTGTTTTACGGAGACTTAACCAAACACAGGTAAGCTCTTTGATTCATACTTGAGCTAAATTGACTGTCTTTATAATATTCATGACTAATGTTGTCAAATATCTTGGAAGAGGTTGACAAACAGGCCTGATACGCTTAAGATTTGTTCAGACAGCATTGTAATGATACACAGATACCGGATACCCAAAGTGTATTGGCATAGTGGCAAAAAAATACATCTCACTTCCAGAAATGTTGATCTCTGTTACTAGGTATCATACTTCAGAAATTCACAGCCACAGTATTTAGTATTGCTAAGAGCCTTTATCTACTTGTTTCTACTGTTGTACCTCTGTTATATACCACTGGTGTATTTTGAAATTTCTCTGCCCTCTCTTTAGCAATTAAACTGTTTCCAAAAGGTATAGAAAGCACCCAGAATCCAAGGACTTTGTCACGAACAGTTTAATTTTAATTTTATTAAACTGTTCGTGACAAAGTCCTTGGATTCTGGGTGCTTTCTGTGGTTACTAGTGACTTTTTGCACCTTCCGTTCATTTTGGTCATTTGTTTCCAAAAGGTCCAATCTTCAGTAAAAGGTAAGATCTTCTTTCTTAGGTGGATAGTGGCATGCCAGGTAGTACATTCACCTTTGACATAAAATGCTGTGAGTTCTATTCCCACAGCAGGTAAATATATATCAGACACTGCAATGCAGCATAGAAGGGTGGGGGGTGTTGTACTCCTGAGTATGCCATTCTTTGGATGAAATGTTAAACCAAGACCCCATCTGCTTTAGTTTGTGGTAACTCAGCTTAATGTAAAAGATTCAATGGCACCAATCAAAAATAGTAGGGGGCCTTTATTTGTATACAGAAATAACTCTTATTTACAAAATATTTACATATTTACAAATATTTACATATGTACACAACTCTGTTTACATATATTCATAATTTCCTTTACAGTCATGCTAAATTGTCATACTTATTAAAACCCCATTTCTTTTTCTATAACCATCATATGGTTTTACTTACTATGGTTGCTAAAATACATTTAACATTAAACATAATTTCATTTACTCTTTCATTCCATATAACCCGTATAACAAATCTACTGTTTTAACATAATCTTTACTTCTATTCTTATGATATCCATATTTAATCATATCCATGTTTATTTTATCCAGTTCTTTTATGTCTTCAAAAACGTCTTCTATAGATAGTTCTCCCCATAACATTTTTACTCTGCTACATTTTGAAATCACATGCTCCGTAGTTTCTTCTTCTTGGCAATGTAAACATATCACTTTTTTTTTATACGGCATACTTCCTTTTACTGTCAATTTATCTGTTACTAGTCTCCAGTAAAAAAATCTTAACATTCAACTTTCTGATTACACCATTTGCTACACATTTTTATAGCTTTAATTTTTTTCATCTGTTAGATTTTCCCATGGTTTACATAATAATGTTTTATCAGTACCATACTTTCTATCTTTTTCTATATCATCTTTTATTTTCCACAAAACATTTTTTCTTGCTAAAATTTTATTTCTTCAATTAAACATTCTTTTCTTTTTTACCATACCCCCAAAATTTTTATACTTATATTTATACAGTTTTACTACTAATCTCTCATCCTTTTCATTTATCCAGTTTAACACTTTGTACAAGTGTAATGACTCAGTATATACCAGTGGGTTAATTAACCATAAACCTCCTCCTTCTTTATTTACATGCAAAACTTCTTTTTTTACTGGGTTTAATCTAGAAGCCCATAAAAATTAAAAAGTATCTGCAATAATTCCTTTTCAAATGCTGTTGGCAACATAAATACGCTTGCTAAGTATACCATTTTCCCCATCAGTACTGAATTTATCAAATAAGTCTTGTTTTTCCTGAATGATTGTGATGCCCATGCACTGGCTCAGTAATCATGGAGCCTCAATCCTCACCATTAGCACCAGTGAAGGGCGTACACATTGGGAAGTATAACAAGTACACACACAGTAAAAAACAATTTTCCTTAAGAGCACACAGAGATCACACAGTCAGTCTGGGGCTGGTTTCTCCCTTTTTCTCCAGATCCCCAATAAGATTCCCCACTGGCACAGATCTCAGCCTAGTGGTCAAGGCAAAACCTCCAGCACCCTCTCTGTTCAACCAGTGCTTCGTGTCCCTGCCCAAGTAGCTGACACACACACACACACACATTAAGATATGAGCTATATACAAACAGACACTCCTGGGGAAGGTCGACACAGGTTCTCCAGCTATGCCCCTTTCTGCCCAGGCTATAAGGTAGTAATCCACTGCCACCAACCACTATTTATCAGCTACTAATAAGGCCCTTACCAAAGGTTTCCAATTTTACTGTGCAATATTATTATCCAATTAGTAAGTGTGATGCACAGCAAGACTACTGGAGTGGCTTTGTACAGTATCGCCAAATACATGCAAGTACTCTAGAGCTTAAATTATCTCTACACAAAACAGCCACAATAGAAAGGTTTAAAAATATTTAATATTAAATAATAAAAACACAAGACAATACTTATTACACACAGACATTACAGAGTTCAGAGATCACAGGAAACTTTAAAATAATACTGTAGAATAGCCTGACATAAATATAGGAAACAGTTAGACTAATCTGGCTATTTCTATCTATCTCTAAGAGAAATCATTGTTCTAAATAGATATCTTACTTACAGAGCAAAGGCAGAGTTCTGGTGAGTTGATGTGTTCAGGTTCAGACAAAATCCAAAATGCTTAATTCTCTCTCTCTGAGAAAGTCTTAAATTAATAACTCAGTACTGCTGAGTCATTTCACACTTGACACTTCTCTGGTTCCCAGGCTAACAGAAACTAAGAATTTACATTCCTAGTAAGCTGCACCTGGCCAGGAAGCCATAGCAATAAAAGACATTATACACGTAAAACCTTAGTAATTATCTCTTAAATCAAGACAATATTTCCTTGCCCAGACATCCTGTCTCCGAGCTTGAGATTAAACAGTCATACAATGCTTGACTTATCAGCTTTCTTCCAGTACAGTGCACTGTGGTTAAATTTTTGAAGCTCAGTTTAACATATAATACACAATACAACGAACCTCAAATAACCTCCGATGGAACTGGAAACACTGCCAACGTGATGGGAATGCAGGCAAATTCCCAACACAATCCCAAGAAGTAAAGTAAACGTGAAAAAATGAAAAAATGATAAATCCACAGTCTGATGAAGTCTGTGGAGATGGACGAAACCTAGGTCATTTCCTTGGTGTTTTTACTCAATAAACGGTGGTTCCAGCATAAGAACGTTCTCGGAGCACTTTTTTACGAATTACACAGACTGTGGATTTATCATTTTTTCACGTTTACTTTACTTCTTGGGATTGTGTTGGGAATTTGCCTGCATTCCCATCACGTTGGTAGTGTTTCCAGTTCCATCAGTTTAACATATAGTTTAATCATAACATATTTCTCTTTCTCATTGAGTTCTACTTACAGCTTTAATCTCAAATTTTATACCTCGCACAAAAAATCCATTCATTGTAAAATATATACCCGAGCTTTACTACGTCACCTAAACCTTTACTTTTACCTTTATTTAAACCCATCCCTATAATCTCAAGACACTTATAACTGTAAATTATTAGTACTTTTATCCAAATTTTGTTTCTTCCAATTATTATAATGTCATCTGCATGTGTTAACAGAATTGGAATTCTTAACCCATCAGGTGTTTTATATCCCACCTCCTTCATTTTGTGATTTATTTCACATACTATCACATTCCTAACTAATGCAAACAGTATACAACTCATTTAAATATATATACTCACATAGGTTCATAGGTAGGTACTAGGCTATCGGCCCAAGGGCCTACATAAGCCTAGCCAGCAAGGTACCATAGCTTACGCCACCCAAGAAAGTTATTTTCCTGTGCCACTGTCCAGCAGAGACACAGAAGTGATCCCCGGGGTGTATTTCCTATTTCCCATCCACTCATCAAGATTTTTCTTGAAGAGTGCTAATGAAGGACTTTGCTTGACATAGATGGGTAGCTTGTTCCAGAGTATAGGAAGTCTCTGGGACAGGAATCTATCCCTCCAGCATGTCCTGTTTATTGTGGTGACAAGGTTTAGGTCCCTACAGCATGTAGCTTGGAGGGATTGGGATTTCTTTAGGTGTAGCTTGTCCAACAGCTCTGGGTTTGACATAGCTTTATATGTTAGGCAGAGATCACCTCGGAGTAGGCGATATGCTACGGAGTAAAGCTGGAGTTTTTTGAGGCGGTCAGTGTAAGGCATTTGTTTGAGGCCAGTAATCCTCTTTGTGAAGTACTTCTGTGGCCTT
Organism: Protopterus annectens; assembly: GCF_019279795.1. NCBI lineage: Eukaryota > Metazoa > Chordata > Ceratodontiformes > Protopteridae > Protopterus > Protopterus annectens. The sequence continues at coordinate 1,447,266,607 of NC_056746.1, read as the reverse complement.
TCCAGCTACTGCAGATGTCTTGTGAGGTACATTCCAAAAGGGGAGTTGTACTCTATAATGGGTCTAATGAGTGACCAGTAGAGGGGGAACAATGGCCTCTTTTTTCCTGGATGAGAACCCTTTTATGATGAGGTGTGCCACATAGAAGCACTTACTGACTACTGTGGCGATGTGACTATCAAAGGAGAGACTACTGTCCACCTAGGTCCCAAGGTCTCTTATCACGCATTCAGTTTTAAGTAGATTGCTGCCTATGTGGTAGTTCATGGGTACAGAGTTTTTACCAAAGGGGATGACACTGCACTTTCTGGCATTGAGCTTGAGGCCATGGCTCTGACACCAGGCATCTGTCTCAGTGAGGCCCTTCTGTAGGATGTCCACATCATTTGGGGACTTGACTATGGCTCCTAGTTTGCAGTCATCTGCGAACTTCATCAGCCAGAGGCCTTCTGTGTTAGCCTGTACTTCAGAGAAGTAGATACCAAACAAGAGAGGTCCCAGGACGGAACTCTGTGGCACTCCACTTGCCACTGCCTTGAGGTCAGATTTGGAGTCTGCAACTTTTACAGTGTGAGTTCTGTCAGTGAGCCAGTTAGCAACCCATCTTGTGACATAGGGATTTATACCTAGTTTAGTGAGTTTAGCTATAATTCCAGAATGAGAGATGGAGTCGAAAGTCTTGGCGAGGTCAGGATAGGCTGTGTGAACCACCTTACCCTCATCCACGGCTTTGGTGACTGCCTCAAAGAAGTCAATCAGGTTCAGGAGGCATGATCTGCCTTTCACAAACCCGAACTGGGTGGAATCCAGAGTTTGGAGGTTAGCAATGTCTTTGTTTATGAGTTCCATGATGATACATTCCATGCCCTTGCAGACCAGGCTCATCAGGCTAATACATACACTCAAACCCAACCCAAAACCATTAAAAAAATATTCACTTAGCATAATCTCCAACCATATCCACACACCACAATGTACATCAGGTACACAGTATATCCCACTTCACGTAGAGCACCACCACAACAGCGAGTTCGACATTTCCGGATTCGCAGTTATGGGGTTTTGCTATTTTGGAGGTTTGGCTTTATAGTCTCAAGCTACTGAAATTTGATATTTCAGTATTTCGAGATTATAAAGTGAATCCGTGAGTATGTATGTGTGTATGTATATATATATATATATATATATATATATATATATATATATATTCGCACACACATACATATATATATATATATATATATATATATATATATATATATAAATATATATATATATTCACACACATATACCATTGATCCATTCATTAGTGGATTTGGACTACAGAACAACGACTGCCGACATTTGCATTAAAATCTCTCCTTTACTTACATATATTAACTCAAAGAATATACAACTGCCACCAACAGGAAGGAAGTACCACACAATGAATCACAGCTAGCAGCTACATAGGAATAATACAGGCAGCAAATGTTTTGCATTCTTTTCAACAATACAAGGAATGCATCACTGCTTGTATCTAAATACAAACCATACTTGCACTGATCAGACTTTCCCATAGTTTCAGAATAAGGTAGAATTCCCAGTGTTGATAACCTACTGTTTATTGGATGCTATTAGGATATAATTAGGGATCGTGATGTCCTGGCTTGGTCCTGTTATGAGGTTGTATGATGTTTGTAAATATTGTACCTTCTATATTGTACTTTTTTGGATAACAATGATTGCTTGTTATTTAGTCATATGCTCATTTATAATATTTCGTTTCTGCATTCTCTCAATTGCTATAGTAGTGTGGGTATGCCCGGGGTTAGGATTGAGGGATTTTGGTGCCATGTATTCGCAATATGCTGCCCGTCTTTCATGTTATTTAAGCCTCTCTGACTGTTATTCTACATATTTTGGACATTTGACTCCATATAACTGTTTCTTCAGTTTTTGTCTCACTATATTTAACTAAAATGAATAGTATCTTGAAGGTTTCTTCATGGAATGTTAGGGGACTCAATGATACAAATAAAAAAAAACTAGTAATGCATTTGATTCTTAAATCTAAAGCAGAAATATGTTTCCTGCAGGAGACTCATTTGCTAAGCAGTGACTGGTCCAATGAAGAGAGGAAGTCATGGATTTGTGACATTATCTCTGCTGGGACTTGTAACAATTCCAAGGGTGTGGCAATTATTATAAAAAAATCCTTTCAACCACTGATTATTTTGAAGGGAAGTGATCAGGACGGCAGATGGTGTTACTTTACTTGCTCTTTACAGGTTCTAGACAATCCAATACAATTTCTGAACATTTATGGTCCATGTTCGGGGCATTCAGACTTCATTATGATTATTTATAACCTTTAACTTAAATTCCCCAATCATAAATTTGTAATCGGAGGGGATTGGAATATTGTTGTTAATCCTCAAGTAGATCATTCATACAGGAATAAGACTGTGAATACAATGATTTGTAAAGCCCTGCTAGACTTGATTGAGGACTTTGACTTAATTGACCCGCTTGCCTTTGTTGCCAATGCCCCTGATTGCAAATCAGATCATTTTACTTATTTCTCTAAATGTCACCGGACATGGTCCCGTATTGATTACTTCCTAATTTCAAGATCTTTTGATAATAGACAAATTAAGCTTGCAACAGAACCTCGGTTCCTATCTAACCATTCAAGAATAGATTTGGAAATAGGCGCAACTCGTAACTCAGCTGAGCTATATAAAATTCCTACTTGGTCACTAAATTGTAACCTTCTGAAAGATCAATCCTTAATTACTGATATTAATATGACACTTAATGATCTTTTTGGGGCACAGCATGGCGAGACTATCCCTTTTGATATCAGATGGGCAGCAGCAAAGGCTGTGCTTAGGGGTATTTTTATTAAAAAAGTGCATACTACCAGGTTAGCTACATTATTATTGCATATTAAACTCCTAGAGGAGAAACTGATCAATAATTACTCTATAAACCTTGAAAAGGAGTTAATTAGTAAACAGAAAGAATTATTTGAGCACCACCAATCTAATCTGTCCATTCAGGAGTTCAGGTATATAGCAAAATTTTCAGAATATATGCAAACCCCCTCCAGAGCCTTGGCTAGAATAATTCTCAATTCACCTAGATCTCCTAGAATATCCTGCCTTCAACATAATAACCAGATTTATAGATCTGATGGGAAAATCATTCAGTTATTCTACCAAATATACTCTGAAATTCTGATGGAGGAGTTCCTTAACGAGATTACCTTTCCGAAAGTTACTAAATTGCAAAAAGTCTTACTCTCGGCCCAGATAACTAAAAAAGAAATTCTAGATGCTATTGACAGTCTGAAAATAGGGAAAGACCCAGGTCCAGATGGATTTTCGTCAGAGTTTTATAAAACATTTAAAGACACTCTATTTTATTAGATTTATTTAAATCCTTTGCTAATAATGGTATTGTGGACTTATACATTAATTACTCTAAAACTATTTTGATTCCCAAAAATACCTTAGATACTACTAATCCTAACAATTATAGACCGATATCACTTATAAATGTTGATATTAAAATTCTCTCCTCTATACTTGCCAGGAGACTTAAAAATGTGATGAATGATTTAATTTCCCCGGAGCAAGCTGGTTTTATGGTGAATAGACACACATGGGACAACACCCTAACATTGGAATCTATAATAAAAATAATTAAACAAGACAGAAATCCTAAATATGCTTTGGTTTTGGACGCTTGTAAGGCATTTGGTCGGGTGAATTGGGACTTTCTGTTTCTGGTTCTCTTGAAATTTGACCTCCCACTTGAATTTATTAGTTTAATTAAAACTCTATACAATAGCTCATATACTCACTTATACATAAACAAGATATACTCCAATCCTATCAAGACTGCAAATGGCACTAGGCAGGGATGCCCTCTGTCTCCCCTACTTTTCAATCTATACTTAGAAGTTCTACTGCTTTTTGTTGTACAGAAAACTTATCATGCGATTCCTAAGATATGTAACTCTAATATTAGATTTACAGCCTTTGCAGATGATCTTAATATTTATTTTATGCAACCTGCCAATAATGCTATGAAAATTTTAAATTCACTGAATACTTTTGCTGCTGTCTCTGATTACAAGATCAATGATAGTAAATCCCTTGTTTTCCCAATTAATCCTGCAGCACATAGTCAACATTTATTCCCAGTCTTACCCATGCATATTAGTTATTCCTTAGATTATTTGGGGGTCTCATACAATCATTTGTACTCCTCTATTTTGCAGGCTAATCTAACTAAGATATGGACCTCTATTCAGCAGGATATTATGAGGTGGCAGCAACTAAAGTTCTCTATGCTGTCAAAAATCTCTATTGTTAAGATGAATATACTCCCTAAAGTTCTTTACCAATGTAATTCCTCTCTATCTCCAGTGACAACTACTTTCATTAATAAGATACAGAAAGAGATTGCAAAGTTTATCTGGCACCCCAAATCGGTTAGAATGTCATATTATAGGCTTACCTTTCCTAAACCACTGGGGGGTATGGCGATGCCCAATTTCACCTTATATTATAGAATTATTCATGCAAATCGAATTTTGACAATTGCCAACCATACCCAAGATTCTTCAGTATGGACTCCCTTATGGATTAAATTATGGTACAATCACACGATTAGTAATAATATTAACCCTAAAGCCTTACCCTTCTTGAATAGAACTACTATCAAAGAGCTCAAGCTACATAATACTCTAAAGGGTTTAATTAAAACTTTTCAGGAACTATTTCATTCCTTGGGTTTAACTAATGCTCTTTTCCTGTTTCAGCCCTTCCATCTCAACCCAAATGTTAAAATGAATAGTCAAATGATAAATCTTAGTAACTTCTCATTGATTAGAGATTATACTTTTTGGGATTTTTATAAACTTAAACATCTTTCACTAACGGAATTT